>NC_042299.1:1029402-1283492 GCF_901000725.2 Takifugu rubripes | reverse complement strand
CTACGTCACTCCTGCTCTCGGCCTTCCTGCTGGCTGCAGCGTAAACACAGGAGGGGGACGTTCATCCGCTCGGCTACCAGAAGATCGAGACAATCGGCTGCTTCCATCCGCCCGTCGTGGCTCCTGAGAACCCCCTCTGCTGCGGAGAAGCAGCGAGTCGATGGATGGAGAAGATCGCTGAGGGTGACACGAAATATTGGTGGGTCGAATTTACAGGAGAAACCGAGCCTCCTCGCCCCAGGAGGGGGGGGGTTTGTGGACCAGTGTGTCCTTTCAAAGCCTTGGGCTGGAACGCTGGATGCAAACAGGAAGGACAGAAACAATCGAGTGATGCGGGAATTGTTTTCCTAATGCTGCACTGGAATACGGGAGCGGGGGGGCAGGATCAGAGAAAGGGGCCACGTCAGCCTGTGGCCTGGTGTGGAAGCGTCCTGGGAAGGAGCCCCAGTAAACAGCCGTCCTGCTCCTGCTCCTGCACCTCCCCTCTTTATTTGGGGGGTGTTTTATATGCGGCTCATGTCTGTGGGATCCTGCGTGCTCCAGAATGGCCCAGTGAACCTGGATCTGTCTCCGGCAGGGCTCTGCTGCGAGGCCACTGCCCAGCCTTCCTTCCTGCCGCAGCTTGGGGCCAGGCTTCCAGTGCAGGATGGGAGATAACCCCGTAATCGCCGGGCCCAGCTTCTGCCTGACGATAAGGCCTGTTTCTGTGGCAGTCTGTCTGTGGCAGTCTGTCTGTGGCTGTCAGTGAAGTTTAAATGTCCCAGCGACACGTGCCACTCCTGCTCTTAACCTCTGTCAGCGTCCCTCCACACATGTCGAGGGGTTCTGACGAGCACAGGACGAGCCTTTCGTGTCTCAGTCCGCTACACTTCCAACCACTCGTCCCTTTCCTGTACGACAAACCGGTGGCCCAGTTTTCCCCCAGTTCATTAAAGAGCCACAGCGAATTGAATTCCCAGTTGTTAGCTTTGGGAAAAACAAGCATCAACACATTTATTGTTTGGGCCCTTTTCTATGGATTTAACGCGCATGTGTGTTCTAGTTTATTGTAGACAGGAAACTAAAAGGACAAGAGCGTTGGGACAGTGGGACATCCTGCGCTCTCTAATGGGACCACCCCACGTCTCTCACGCGTTTGTTTGTGGAGCCGTGACTGTGGAGGCCTCGCTCGGCCTTGAGGTGTGGCCATTCCGCCCTCCCCTGGTCTCTGTTGACCTCCTGACCTCTGGGCCTGGCACCAGCCCCTCCTCTGCTCCGCTGCAGCCTCGGGACACCGAGCGTCCTGCAGCGGAGCAGCTGAGGAGCGCAGCAAATCTGGGCCGATTTGGACATCATCCCAATATAGACTTCATGGGCGCAGACAAGACTAGTTAATTATTCATTTGACAAGTTACATTCTTGGATCTTTGAGGGCCGGCGAGCGCTCATTGTCTCCCTGCCTGACATGTTTGTTTCCTCCTTTTTCCTAAATGGGAGAAGCCTAATTGGAGGAATCGGAGCCGTTCCGTGGCTGCCGGGAGGCCAGATCTGGGCAACGCTCATATTTATAGGTTGCTGGGCTCTCCATAATTGCCTGTCTGCCTGAATCAGCTCTCTCCAGGCCAGCGGCCGGCAAAACCTCTGAAGCCGGAACGCTAAATACACGGAGCAGAATGTGCATGTGGCCTTCCAGGACTCCCCACACATGGCTGCATTCCCACTCTGCCCACATTTGTATTCCCTGATCCACTCACGGACATTTGCATAGGTCAGGGGTGGTTAGGGTGGTTAGGGTTGGTTAGGGCTAGGGTTGGTTAGAGTTAGGGTTGGTTAGTGGTTAGGGTTGGTTAGGGTTAGGTTTGGTTAGGAGTTAGGGTTGGTTAGGGTCAGGGTTGGTTAGGGTGGTTAGGGTTGGTTAGGGTTAGGGTTGGTTAGTGGTTAGGGTTGGTTAGGGTTAGGTTTGGTTAGGAGTTAGGGTTGGTTAGGGTCAGGGTTGGTTAGGGTGGTTAGGGTTGGTTAGGGCTAGGGTTGGTTAGAGTTAGGGTTGTTAGGGTTGGTTAGGGTTGTTAGGAGTTAGGGTTGGTTAGGGTTGTTAGGGTTGGTTAGGGGTTACGGTTGGTTAGGGTTGTTAGGGTTGGTTATGGTTCTCAGGGTTGATTAGGGCTAGGGTTGGTTAGGGTTAGGGTTGGTTAGAGTTAGGTTTGGGGTTGGTTAGGGTTGGTTAAGGTTAGTGTTGGTTCAATCTGAAGCAGTATTCAGATTTTCACATGTTTAGACACTAGGGTTGTTAGGGTTACGGTTGGTTAGGGTGGTTAGGGTTGGTTAGGGTTGTTAGGGTTGGTTAGTGCTAGGGTTGGTTAGTGGTTAGGGTTGTTGGGGTTGGTTAGGAGTTAGGGTTGGTTAGGGTTGTTAGGGTTGGTTAGGGGTTAATGTTGGTTAGGGTTGTTAGGGTTGGTTATGGTTCTCAGGGTTGATTAGTGCTAGGGTTGGTTAGAGTTAGGGTTGTTAGGGTTGGTTAGGAGTTAGGGTTGGTTAGGGTTGTTAGGAGTTAGGGTTGGTTAGGGTTGTTAGGGTTGGTTAGGGGTTAATGTTGGTTAGGGTTGTTAGGGTTGGTTATGGTTCTCAGGGTCGATTAGGGCTAGGGTTGGTTAGGGTTAGGTTTGGGGTTGGTTAGGGTTGGTTAAGGTTAGAGTTGGTTCAATCTGAAGCAGCATTCAGATTTTCACATGTTTCGACACTAGGGTTGTTAGGGTTACGGTTGGTTAGGGTTGTTAGGGTTGATTAGGGCTAGGGTTAGCACTAACCCTGTTTACCACTGAGGGGCTAGCCCTCTCATCTTGTGTGACTTCATGCATTTTTGTGCCCTCAGATGTTACACGTGTGCACTTCCTGTCACCTCCTCTCTGACCCCCCCTTCAGCTGTTCATTGGTCACTTTTGTTCTTTCACACACACTGGACACACAAACCAGCGTCCAGGGGACCAACGCTCCTCTGCTTCTATGAAAAATATCAAATAAGTGTGAAGAGCTATGATGCAACTGTCCTAAGCAGAGATGATCAGTGGGTGGAGGGGGGCTCTTCCTCTCCATGATGTCATGCCCCAGCAGCAGTTTACTGATGATAAGCGGAAAGTACAACTTCCACCAGATGCACAAATGTGGTTTGACTCGTCTTATCATGGCGCTGCGGCTGATCGCTGGAAGGGCTGAATACCAAACAAAAAAGATAAGTTATCTTCTGAGCTCCTGCTAATATTTGTGACGTAAATGAGCCGTTTCCAGCTCTCAGTGAGTTCATGGTAGCATCCTGATTGACTCCTGACCAGTCCAGGGTTCCAGTCATCCACGTCTGTGTGACTGTTTCACGCTCCCCAAATAAACACTGACTGTATCCACTCGCTGCCTTCAGCTCCCTCATTGATCGGACAATTATTAGCCATTGTGACAGTTTCCTGTACAGCCAGGGCTGGACAGGGGAAACCAAGAGGTATGCCGATAAAGTGCTCCAAGCGCTGCTCACAATGCCCATTGTGTTTTAATTGCAGGTCGAAACTGTTACCTCCAGAATGTTTTCCACATACCTTTCAGCATGCCTGTGGCATTGTTTTGCCCGGTGCGTGTCAATTTACTCCTTTAACAAACTGATTAGTCACATAATGTCTGGAAAAAACAAGGCTGGGGCCAGAATGTTCAAAAACAAAAGGAAATCCCAGCGAATTCCACAAGAAGGTCGTTAACGCCTCAACAATGGTTTGGCATCTTTGAACCCCTGCGCTCATTTGTTAACGTCAAGGAAATATTTGGTGGCCGATGCCGCTGGAATGTTCGACCAAGTTCACATCTCCAGACAACAAACAAGATGATTGAACGGATCCCTCATGCAGCGTATGTTCCTTTTACGTTCTCTCGTCATGATGGAGGGAACATCTAATATTTGCCACCAGTAGGGCTGTGAGTGGAGTGATTACAGCTCAAAGCTGTGTCCTACGTTCTAAATGAGTAAATATTGAAGCTTATACCACAGCTAGGGGGCGTTCTTCGGCCCAACGCTAAGCAAAGGTTAACAAGAACTTTAATTTGAACCAAAGGCAATCTGAAGTTGTTTTTTCCAAATAAACAACAGCGGGATGAATGAGGGAGGGACAACGTGTCCTCAACGTGTCTGTTGTTGACACTAATGTTGGACTGTGGATCCACTGAAGCTGTGGGTGTTTCTGAGGAGGCCCCCGGAGCAGCTGGGTGGAGACCCCTGAAGATACTGGGTCCATAGAGTTGAGCCTTCCTCTCAGGACCGTCTCCAGGACCGCCCCTGAAGAGCTGATTGGACCTCGGGTGGGTTTAAATAAGTGGCCTTAACAGGCGGCTGGTGCAGCTCAGCTCCTGCATAACCTTGACCTTTGAACTCTGCTCCAGTCCAGACATGAAACCAGCAAGAGCCACTCTGACAGGCAGCAGAAGGGAGCTCCCAGAGGCAGAGCGGTGTTGTCTTTGTGTCCCGTTCCTTCCTTCTGAGCTAGGGGACGATGATGAATGTGGCCTTCCCTGACCTCAGCGGAGGTCACGGACCTGCACTCACAACGGAGAGTGTCTGAAGTTCACTTAAATAGAGTTGAGTGTCAGAGGTGGGCTGTGACACCATCACTCAGACAACAGTGAGAGGAGCCCGACGGGCCCCAGAACTCTGGGAATTATCAGGTGAAAGAACAGGTGAGACTCTCTGTTTCCTCATGTTTGATGCTACAATCAGGTTAAATCCAGGTGTTGATGCCAAACGTCTCAGCAACAACATGATCGACCTCCTTTACCTGCCTTTAGCCACATGCTGCAGGGGGTTTCCATCTGCCAGAGCTTCGGTGACAGCGCCCCCTGCCGACCACAGTAAAGGTTGCATCCATGCTGTGACCCTCAGGCCACGATTATTCTCTATTTACATTCACTCCCACTTGGCTCATGGTTTGTTGGCTAAAGAGCAGGAAGGCGATGTAGTGTAACGCACATGTCTGAAAGCTGACAACGTTTATTATTTATTCCACAATCTTAAACGTTTCTACATTTCTGTTAGGACCTAAAATCAACGTTGCGCCTGTTTGCCCCGGAAGGATGTGGAATTAGATACTTTTGACAGGGGATTTAAGTCAAATAATGCAGACGGTATATTTTTACAGAAGTGCAGCAGCAGCACCACCTAGCGGACAGACATCAACAACTACGTTACACACAATGGATTGTAGATCCTTTAATGCTGTGTCATCATTACAGTCACCATGACAACCAGTACAACCAGAACAACCAGAACAACCAGCACACTGACAATAATCCATCTTTTATGTCTTCTGGATGCTCTGGTCCACTGAAGGCTCCACTGTAGAATCCATCGGTGGTGAAGGATGCACAGCTGGTTCAACACACACACACACACACACACACACACACACACACACACACACACACACACACATGGTAAAGTGAAGAGGTGTGTAGTTAGTGATGATGCACATCAGAGCGGACACCATAACAACCATGATGGGTCCCATCTGTGTGCCAACAGGTGTCGTTAGCTTGGCTGGTGCCATTTAACTGGATTCCTAAAGCTGCGCAGCAAATCTACCTTCAAGGAACTGCAGCACGGCCTTGCGGTCGTCGTTAATGTAGAAGGCGGCGACGAGGTAAAACAGTCCACCGATGAAGCCAACAGCTGGACAGATGGTGATGCTGTACTGCAGACTGTGGAAGCTCCAGGCCGACGTCTCCGGGTTCGAGCTATAAATGGCGTCAGAGATCTGCCGATGCGGGTGTGGGGACAGCATTAATACCCTCGGACCCACGGAGAGGTCAAGCCCAAAGAACATCTCACCGCTCCGACGATGTAGGGACTCCCGCAGTCGCCCAGGAGGTGGATGAACATGACCTGGAGGGCTTCAGCTGTGGACCGCCTGTTCGGTATCACAATGTACTGGAGCCAGAAGTGACACCTTCTTACCACAACGTCCCTCAGCAATGGTTCATATTGGGGTTTAGGCAGGAGAACTCACCAGCAGGATGTCGGCCATGACGGCCCAGTTCATTGCAACCAGTGCTTGCCCTAAAAAAGCAAAGACCTGGAACAAAAAAAGGGCGTTGACGCCGATCAGTTGCTGTTATTCTGCTTTGCTTCATATGTATTTAGGCCTATTTCCTTGGAGCAACACATTGACATGTGAGGGACGGATGACTGAGTGAGCAAGCTGACCCCTGAGCAAGGCACCAAACCCCTAAATGCTGGTTACAGACTCTTCAGAGTTTACTCCCCAGGCTTGCTGTGCGCTAGCATCATCTTTATCTGGTGCAGCGTCCTCATATCAGTCATCAGTTCATCGCGGGCCTGACAGGAAGCAGCAGATTTGAGCTCGACAGACGTGTTCCTCTCACATAAGCTGTGGCGATGCTTGTCGATGCTGTAAATATGGAGGCGATGAGGCAGGGGACAGATGCCAGCAGGCCCACGGCACAGATGAGAGGATCCACGTGCGGCAGCCTGTCCCTAAATGAGCGTGATAAAAGAGTCCCAATAGAGCCGCCCAGAACCCCCGTCACTATGGTCACCACTCCGAACCCGTAACTGTACCCAGAGGAGAGGCGACTTAATAAAGGTTTGCATTTGTGAAGGAAGACGTGCAGATGAGCACCTGTCTGTGGACAGGCAGGACCCGTCCTGGCAGTGCAGCCCCTGAAAGACCCGAGCTCTGCTCAGGAAGGTGGGCATCCAGAACGCCAGGGCCCCCAGGTTGAAGGTCGAAGCTGTGATCCCCAGTGTGGACCACATGTAACTTTTTCTAGCGTCAGAGGGGCAGAAATATCACTGAAACGCTTCAAATATGGAACAAAATGAGGGAACTGGGAGAGATCACGTAAATGAGTGAAACAGTTCAACGACTAGGATGAGTTCTCCCTGTCCCACATTTTCAGGAGGTACTTGACGTCCTCCAGGTAAGAGCTCTGCTGCCGGACTCCCTCTCCCTGGGTTTCAGCAGCGCCTCGTGGGGGGTTGGGGCAGAAGAAGAACAACAAGGCGATGCCCACCAAACCAAAGATGGGATTAATCTGACGGTACAGGAACAGAAAGAGGCGTGACACCGCGTATTAGCTAAGATTAGCTAACGTGACGCTGAAGCTGCCCTTACCCTGAAAGCCCAGTGCCAGTCTCCTGTTTGAGAGGCAACTCCTGCTCCGATTATGAACCCGAGACCACTGAAAACACAAACAATGCTAAATAAAATCCTTTCTATGACTGTGTATTGATGCCAGCTGACCTAGCGACCTGTCGTCTGTATGTGCTAAAGGTCGGCTACGTTATCACCCTCCAGAGCCTTTAAACATATTCACATCTACAGTACGTGCTTCTGTTTCCTCCTGTAATAAAGTAGTAATAACTCTGTCCACCATGCTCTTACATACATTTCCTGAGGCTGAACTTTTCGCCGCTACCATGGTTGCGTCAGTTCTGCTTAGGAAATTTGCTCTTCTCTAGTATCACAGTGGATACGTGGCCACTTTATATTTAAGACATAAACACCAAAATGTGAGCCAGAACTGAACAGAAGCAGAATTTCCCGAGTTCTATTCATTCCAGGAAGGAAAATATGTGTTGATAAAAGAAATTGTCTGTATTATTTGACTTGAATGCGACATTATCGTGTGAATTTCATCATTCGGAGGACGTGTAACCTTCCCACGGGGATCAGGATGTAGAAGGCACAGATCATGATGCTCCTCCTGGCCCCAGTAAAGAGGTCTGCGATGAGGGTGGGAGCATGGTGTGTAACTGACTGGCTTCTCCTATCCCGACCAAGGCCCGCAGCAGCATCAGGGCCCAGAAATACTGACGAGCAGGATGACACAGCAATAAGCAGCTTAAGCCAAACAAGTCAGACGCATTTGCTAGCAGACTCCATATTTACTTTGGGATAGATATGTGTCTATATAAGTATTTATATACACTTTAGCCCTGCAGCGTCTAGAAGGTGGAATGTTCTCACTGCAGCACAGAAAAGTTGCTGCATGTTTTTTCTCTTACCGACTCTGTGATGAAAGAGCAGCAGAAGGATGTTAAGGTCCACATAATCAAACCCGCAATCATGATGTACTTCCTGTTGTAGCGGTCGCCGAGATAACCAAAGACAGGAGCCAAGAGTAAGAAACTGCAAATGAAGACTGCAAGCACGCATCATTAATAACCTCACGGCATCTCCGAGGAGGCATTTGCTGCCACATTTCAACAGATTTTAGAGCTAACGTGGCACCTGTCTGGAGCAGAGCAGCCGTGCCATCACTGAGATGAAAGTATGCTTGAATGTTGGGGAGGACGCCTGTTTGGGAATGAGCAGGTTAGATTGTACAGCACAAGCATTCATGCTGCATGTTGCACACACACACACACACACACAGAGACCCCAACATGTACCTGCTATTGTGTATCGTTCAATATTTGACCAAGTTGACGTAGCAGAGACAGCCATGGCCACGTATGCGCTGCGCGGGGATGCAGCCCATTGCTGCCCGGCCTCGGGCGTCAGTGCTGCGCGGCTGTTCTGCAAGGAGCCATAATGGGGACTCTCGAGGCTCATCTGAGCCGGAGACGCTGCCTCATCTGACATGGTGATCACGCTCTCTTCTCCTGAAACTGGAGCAGAGAAACGCTAAGAGTTTCATGGGAATTAGTTCATTTAGTTTGAGGCAACGTGCCACCACGAAGCAACAATTGTAACAACCGTAAGAGTGGACTGTTGCACAGACGAGGGTGAAACAGGAAAGGAGCGCATGAACAAACAGCTTGAGATGAAGATTCAGCTAAACAAAGGTCGACTGCAGACACCGACTGGTTAACTAAGAGCCACTGTATGAAACAACAGCAATAACTGCACAGCTTTATCTATCTACTATCTATCTATCGACTATCGATTTGACACAAATGATCAGTCCTTCAGTTTTCAACTTAAAATGTGCTCCCTACTTGTTGGGTCCTTGCGGTGTTTTCTGAGTTTACTCCATGTTTCCAGTCATGCTTGTTTGTGCTGTGAATGAGCTCAAACAAGGTTCAGCTCAATTGTGCCTGTAGAGATATTTAGTTAGTAATGGGCCACCTCCTCTAGCTCGGTCACATGTCTCCACACAGCCCTCTATGTCCCGGACCACAAGTTATGTATACGTACGAGGAAGACACTGACACTGTCTCCTTAAGAAAGAACAATACATGTACTCAAGTGCTTCAGTATAGTCACAGAATACTTTTCAATACTTCTTACTTTAGGTACTTTACTTGAGAACTTTCAGGTTTCTTGCTCTCCTCTTCCATTCATCTAAATTTTGAAAGAAAAAAGAGTAAAATACGGTCTTTTAATAAGTCAATAATCTTCAGCGTGACACGTATTGCATTTTCAAGAAACACGGTGACCCCTTATTGTTAGAGAAACGTATTGATCGGTGATAAACCGCTATGAATTTACCTTCCTCTAGGGGGCGGAAAAGCCGCGGTGGAATGGTTAAACGCTGCAGTTAAATACTAACGAAGAAGACGCAGCTACTGCGGAAGGAGGCGACGAAGAAGAATGATGAGGACGGTAAACGGAAAATAGCGGAGGCGAAGTGCAGAGTGGCGAACGTAAAATTCAATTATATCAAACATATCTTAAATATTACACTTGACCACCGCTGCGCTGCATTGGCTACGATATGACAGAGCCGCGGTCAGCGCTGTTACTCAGGAGACAGCTCACAGGTAATGAATGTTGTTTACCAATGTGGCCATCCAGCCCAGATTATGTGGGATTCGAACCTGGCGCAAATTGTTTTCTTGGCCATTAACGCTCCGTGACAGCGGTGCCGCATGGTTCTCTTCACTTGTCATTTTCTAAAAACAGACATTAATCACATAAGCGTCCAGAGATCCCCGGTGACCGGGTGCGTGTAGCACGAACCTGCCCGTTTAACTGATATGTTCGGTACCGTTGGACGGTTCGGGGACGTGTTTCGCTACTTCTCTCTGTATTCTCCTCATCTTTCTCAAGGCTAAGTATCAAACAGGAGACTAACAGTATATAAATGCAAAAAGGGACCCGGATCTTGTTGAATTAAGTCGTCCAGTTGTAAGGTAGTTTGGGTTAAACAGTCTAGGAATGATCACTAAACTATTTAAATGATCCCCACTGTGGACTGGGATCAGAATCCACAGACCAGTACTCCAAATCAAAGGGACCTGAGATCACATGCTGGTCAACTCCTGTCACTTGTGGTCCAGTCTTGCGTAAGGCCTCTACACACCTCCATATCTACAACATCTGGCTCTGTGACGGGTGAGGACCGAAGGATGCTTTCCCGGAGGGATCTCTTCCCAACCTGGGAGCGATCACCGGTCCTTCTCGGAGGTCTTTGGTTCGGTTCTGTCCTGGGAAAAGGGTCGGCCGCTAACAAGCATCCATCGGCTGTCGCACTTGGTTCGGTCTTGACCCAGGAGGAGCTCAGGGCCCAGCAGCATCATCCCAGGACCGAACTACACAGCTGTGAGCACGGACCCCCTCCTGAACGCCGGGCCTTCATGCCTCCTTCACCAGTCCGTTCCTTAGTTTGGCCACACCTGCACCGAAGTGGCAGCCTGGGAGTCGTCTTTCAGTGTTCCTTAGCTTCCTTCTTGCACCGGGAGATGATCTGATAGTGGTTCTGCACACGTGGAGCTCAGCTGGCACCTGTACACTTGCCTTTCGCATGTTCTAGGCCCGTTACTTGCTTTGACGTTAGCAGATGATCTCTGAATGGTTTTGTGTGTAGAACTGAACAAAAGCCCAGTGGATGGATTTTCAGCAGGCTTGATCAGGGATAACGATCTCTACAGATGGGAAGTGATGATCATCGGGCCTCCAGACACACTGTAGTAAGTCTTAACCAATACTTTCCCTGAGGATAAATGTTTTGGATGTGGGGTTTGGGATAAATCTGTATCTCTGATGGTTCTGTTCACAGCGAAGGTGGCGTGTTCAAAGCTCATCTGACGTTTCCCAAAGACTACCCCCTCAGGCCACCCAAAATGAAATTTATCACAGATATATGGCACCCTAATGGTACGTGCATGTGTTAAAAGGAAGCATGAGCGTGCACGGATGCAGAATGATGTTCTGCTGGGGTTCTAATGTGCTGTGGTTTCTGTCGCCAGCACGAGGATCAACGACGTGCAAAGGAAAGAACATCAAAATAAAAGTCATATAAAATAAGTGTCTTCGGGACACTGTGGTCCACCACATAACACTGCTAGATTAACTCTAATGTAACTGGAGCGTCCCAGTCGCTCCGATTCTCTCTTATTTTCTCCAGATGTCGTTTTAATAAACCCACAAAGTCTCACGTTCGTCACTGTTTCTTATGGCGAAGCCACTCAGGAGGGCAGCCCAAAGCCAGGATTTTAAGTAAAGTGATTAAAAGAGAGCTTGGAATGTCACATGAACACGAGCAGTCATCAAAAATGAAAAGCATGAGGTGCCCATAACTGGCTGCAGAGCTCAGACAGCTGCTAGCAAGACACATCTGGAGGAGGCCTGAAGTAAAGGCCTGCTTTTATTGTGGACCAGTGCACGTTGTGACACACATGAAAGGCTCTTCAGCAGCTCATGAACTCATTTTCCGCCAGCTGTAAGTCCTTATTTAGACAGATGTGTTCTTTAAAATCAGGCCCCATCACTTAATTCAGCCCAGCAGTGTGACTCTGATGAAGATGTAAAACCAGTCAAAGCTGGACACAAGAAATGGGCCCAGGCGTGTGACTCTGAGGGGTCTGAATACGCGTGTCCATGTGACCCTTCAGAGCTTGGCTTCACCATAAGAAGTGATGTGAGACCGCTCTTTTCTGGATGTGTTATTACCACTGCTGCCGTGTGACGCGCTCGTCTCCCGTTTGGTTTTTCCACCAGTTGACAAGAACGGAGATGTTTGTATTTCTATTCTGCACGAGCCCGGGGAGGACAAGTACGGCTACGAGAAGCCCGAGGAGCGCTGGCTCCCCATCCACACGGTAGAAACCATCATGATCAGCGTTATCTCCATGCTGGCAGACCCAAACAGTGACTCGCCTGCAAACGTGGACGCTGCAGTGAGTTCACTCGCTTCATCCAAGCTTAAAACACGCCAGAAAGGAGGATTTCCTCTTCTTGTTCTATTAATTGAGACCTTAACTGTAGTTCCATGTTGCACGAAGGCATCAGTGCAACTTTGTACAACGTAAATATTTGATGGATGAAACCCAAAGTTTGTCTAGCGATGCGCCTGCTGGTGTTTCTAAAAGTCACACAACTAGATGCAGTAAGAGAAGATGTTTCTGTGAAGTGACATATTTTAGGAGAAATAAGAATAGAATGTGCTGCCTTTAAGTGTGTGTGTGTGTGTGTGTGTGTGTGTGTGTGGGTGGACGGCTGGCTGGCTGACTGGTGAAATGGTCGCCTGTTTCAAACATTTCGATTAGGCTGGATGGAGCTGCTCAGACTGGTGCTGCTCCGTCCTCTGGACTCACGCAGCCCTGTCGGAGCAGCAGTCTGAGCTGGAACTGATTTAGTTCCCTGATTTCCTCTCTGCAGAAAGAGTGGAGGGAGGACAGAGATGGAGAATTCAAAGGGAAAGTTGCTCGCTGTGTACGGAAAAGCCAAGACGACTGATGCAGAGCAGAGGTCTGGCTTCGTATTTTCAGGGTGAGAGCTTTGCAAGTGGTTTCTAAATGCCTCACTAAGGCCCGAAACGTGTGTTTAGAGCCTGTTTCTTTAACCCTTTTCCTTATCATTTGTCCTGCCCGACAGGTCTTTGATTGAAAATCCTCTCGGCACAGTTTTCCTGCACTCTTACTCCCCCTCCTCCTCCTCCTCCTCCTCGTCAGGCTCCTCTTTATTTGAAAGGAACAGACTGGCTCCTGTAGGCTGCATTACATCATTACAGTGACCACCACGGCTTACAGAAAATCACCAAGCAAGTGCCAACAGAAAATGAGATTTTCTAAACTCTATGAACTGCTTCAAACATTCAGGAAGTTATTTGTAAAGACCTGTTACATAGCACAGACGAAACTGGATAATATATATGCGCTCCGTGTCCGTACCTGTTTACATTTGTGTCTGTTTTGCATCTCCATCGTGTGTTACTCCTCTTCTGATTGTTCAAACCAGTTTTAACTTCAACACACACATGTTGTTTGTGGATCCCTTCCCCCTCCACACCTTCAATCACACCGCTTCGATTTCCTTTCCTCCTTTCAAGTCCAAAGTTCCATTCTGCTCGGTGAAAAAGGCAACATTTTAAAATTTTTGAGCATGTTAAAGTTTTTTTTTTTGTTTGTTGTTGCTTTTCAAAAGTGCCTCCTTAAATAAGCCCCCCCCCATCATCCTGCATTGAACAGTTACAGATGGGAGGAATTTGGTTCTCCAGCCTTGTGGTATGGACTTGCTTTTATTAGCCAGTATGCAGGACAGATTAGAATTGGTAATGGTAGAAAATTAACATCCTCTAGTATTAAAAATAGAATAACTTTTTTTATATCCAGATGATTTAGTTTTTTCCATATTCAGTGTTTTTAGTGCATATTTCCTCGTCCACGCTCTCCCGGTTAGACACTGCTATGCATGCTTTATTTATGTTTGGGGTTTATTTTGCTGGATGTTCTGGGAATGTCTCTGTCTCCTAATACAGTGTGTCAATTGCTCTTTCCTCTCATCCACCATCCATGAATTATGTTCAAACATTTGCAGATTTGACTAATGTACAAAGAATAGACTGGTGTATATTTTTTCATGTTATGTCACCTGTAGTGAGTTCTTCTAAATAAGACTTTTTTCAATATTTTTCTTGTGGAATTCTTTCACCAGTATTTCAAATGCAACAGTAATAACTTTTTTTTTTGATTATTCAGAATTTCATTTTCAAATGCCAGCATCTAAATACACAAATGAACAGTAATTCAATTGCATGAGAAGAGCTGAGATAAAGTTCTGCTGCAGATTGAGATGATTAACAATCAAAAAGGGCTCGGTTGGAATTCAGGGAAGAGCGAGTGGAGGAAGATAACTTGAGTTTGAGAAAGATTTCCCTGAAATTGGGCAACATAGCAAAAAGGATCCAAAGCTCCGACTCACTAACTTTTACAAGTTACTCTTAGAGTATTTACATGATGTAAATAGTGAATATAATAAAGAAATGCAGTGAATCCTGTATATTTTGTGCGTTTACACTGGCAGGAGCCTCATAACCACCCTGACCATCATTTAAAGATAATGCTTTTCAAGTTCTTTCACATATTTGAACATAAAGTATACTAAATTACATTTTTGGACGGGGTGAACTCGTGACGAGAAAAAAGTCGTTGTGTGTTTCGCATGTAACGGTGCGTTTTGCGGCAGTCCGTGAACGCAGCACGGCGGTCTCGCCGGAGCGCCATCTATCGCGAGAACAGCTGTCAGACGCGGCGCTAACAGGGAGCAACATGGCGGAAGGTACGGGCTGCGTTTTTTCTCTTGTGGAACACCCGTTTTTACTGTAGATCGAATTACCTGCTGACTCGACACTAGTGTGTCCCGGGGCTTTATTTAACGGCGTATTCGCGAAGCAAAACCATTGAGTGAGATTTTGTAAAAAGGCGATGCGACATTTGTCTTGACACAATCGACTTGTCCCTGCCGCTAGCTGGCGGTGGTCTTGCTATCTCCGCTATCTCTGTCCACGATTTAGCGAAAACGGACTGAATTAAACGTTTGACAGCAGCGAATGTAGACACATTCTGTGTCTGATGCAGTGAGGCTAAAGCAAGATTCACTGTATCAGTATCTTTCCACCCAGAACCGGTGCGACTGCAGCTCCAACACGTCTAATTTGGCTAATTTGTGTGGTGATTGGTGCAGTGAGACGGTCCAGGACAGGTGTGCAGGGACACCTGGCGGGGCCAGCAGTGCCGAGGCCACCACCTGTGTTGGGCTTGAACAGAAGGGAAGGGCGGCTGCTTCTTAGCAGAAGCTCCTTAGCTGAGGTCTGTCTGTGGGCTCAGATGTTCCTTCAGCTGACCAGAAAGACCAACGCTGTCAAAAATGATCGAAAACTGACAACACAGTAGGCTTTCTTGTTTATGGTGCATTGCTTTCCACGGTCAAGGGTTGGATTGATAGGATAAATGATATAAAAGTGCGTGTACTGAGATGCATCAAGAAGGTGGAGGTGGAGACGGGCCCTGGCTGGAGGTGGAGAGGGGCCCCTGGCAGCCCGGGCTGGAGGTGGCCCCCACCGCAGCAAGCCTTCCCAGGTGGGGCCGGTCAGCTGGTCTCCCCCACATGACCGTTGGCTGTGCCAATAACGTTTACGAGGAGGACAAAGTAACGTGCCTGCTCAGCATTCCCTAACCGCTCTAAAACTTTACTGGTTTAGAGGAAGGAAATGGGCCCCGGCGAGTCTTGTGTCACAACAGTGAAGGAGATGTGCAGAAAGTGTGTTTCTCTCTAAAGATCGCCGTCTAAAGACGCACATTTGCATCGGGATGAGCAGAAATGCTCTCCTAAAACAGTCAATCCAGTCTGTTTGCTTGGCGTCGTCTCTAAATAGGGATGGGTTTTGTACTGAACAGTTCTTTTCATTGTGTGTCGCGTGTGACCCCACTTTTATCTGCTCGACCTTGGTGTGGGACAGAGGAGGTGGCCAAGCTGCAGAAGCATCTGGCCCTGCTCCGGCAGGGAGTACGTGAAGAATGCAAGCAGAAGCTGGCGGACACAGAGCGGCGCTGCGCCATTGCTGGCGGCCCAGAACCCCGGCCAGACCTCGCCCACCTCCGTAGCAGCCAGCACCTTCATCAGCCGCCTCCTGGACATTGTGGCAGACCTTTACCTGCAGGAGCAGTACAGGTGAGGACCGGTCACGGAGGCCTTGCGCTTCAACGTGCCGAGTCTGTGTGTTTTGCTGGGGCTTTCTTCTCACGATCCGTGCTGATTTTTACAGTGATCTGGCCGTGAAGGTGCTGCAGGAAAGACGCTGCGGGGGCCCATAAGTTTGTGTTGGCTGCTCGCAGTGACGTCTGGAGTCTGGCTAACCTGGCCTCCCACCACAGAACTGGACCTCTCAGGTGAGCCGGGACACCTTCACTGGACCCGAACAATGAAAACTCAAACATTTAGATGTTGTTAATATCATTTGCTCACCGCTTATCTCTTCTGAACTGCCTCCTAGACTGCAAAACCTGAGGTTGCCATGGCAATGTTGCGTTGGGTATATACCGATGAGCTGGAGCTCACCGAGGACGACGCCCTTTCTTATTGACCTGATGAAGCTGGCCAACCGCTTCCACCTCCAGGTGCTCCGGGAGAGGTCAGTTCCTCCAGCCACGTGCTGCCGTCGGTCACCGGGCGACGCCTCCTAACCGCTGTAACGTGCCACAGGTGTGAGAAAGGTGTGATGTCCCTCAGTGAACGTCAGGAACTGCATTCGCTTCTACCAAACGGCGGAGGAGCTGAACGCCGGCACCCTGATGAACTACTGCGGGGAGATCATTGCCAGCCACTGGGTGAGGGCCTCCTCCACCACCACCACCCACCGCCCGCCTGCTGCGCTTTCTCTGGTTATTCCGCTCACTCCTGCAGATCAGATTTAGAGTTTAATCCAGGTTTCTCATACATTTGCAAAGGCCAAAGGTTCCCACATTTTTGAAGCGATTTTTATGACTTTAGTGTAGAAAATACCTGACAATCAGCAAGTTCAGATCTGTACTTTTACCTTAAGGCAAAGTTCACCAGCCAGTCTTCTGGGGTCTGAGGCTTCTTCCTGCATGAGGAAGGACGCCCTTCTCTCCACCCTTGATTTGCTACTTTGATGACTGTTTCATGCTCTTGTACCAGGATGACCTGAGGAAAGAAGACTTCAGCTCCATGAGCGCGCAGCTTTTGTACAAGATGATCAAATCCAAACAGAGTATCCTCTTCACAAAGCCATTAAAGTGGAGCGGGAAGATGTCGTCTTTCTCTACCTGATTGAGATGGACTCGCAGGTCAGCCCTGCCAGTAAGCCTGGCGTCCTTCATCATTTACCTTGTGCACCATTGAATAGACGGATAAATATACGTCTGTAACACCCAATCTACGTTTTAGCTCCCTGCCAAGCTGAATGAGCTGGACAACAATGGTGACCTGGCATTAGACCTCGCACTGTCACGCAATTAGAGAGCATTGCTACCACGCTGGTTAATAACAAGGCTGATGTGGATATGGTGGACCAGAGTGGGTGGAGCCTCCTGCATAAGGCCATCCAAAGAGGTGAGTAGGGCTTTAATTGGCGTCGATTCCAGCGGGATGATTGTCTCTCAAGAGCTGCTGTCGTCCTTTTCTCTTCTCCTAGGGGATGAATTTGCATCCGTCTTCCTCATCGGCCACTCTGCTCAGGTGAACGCCGCCACCGTGGGAGCAGTAGAAACCCCTCTCCACCTGGTCTGCTCATTCAGCCCCAAGAAAACACTCCGCAGAGGTGATGGGTGGAATGGCTCGGATAGCGGAGGCGCTGCTCAAGACCGGAGCCAACGCTAACATGCAGAACAGCAAGGGCAGTAGGCTGGCAGGCCACGGTCTCCGTGCTCTGGCCACCACCGCGGCTAACGCTGATGTTGTCACGTATAGAACTCCGCTGCACGAAGCCGTGGCCTCTGGGAACGAGCCTGTCTTCAACCAGCTGCTGCAGTGCAAACAGTAGGCCCGGTTCTGCCCGTGATGGACTCTGTAAGGTGTCCCGGTCTCCCAGTAACGCTGGAAATGTCTCCCCGTTGATAGAACTCGACCTGGAGCTGAAGGACCACGAGGGCAGCACGGCTCTGTGGCTGGCCCTGCAGTACATCACCCCTGGCCTCGGACGCATCGGTTCAACCCGTTCGAGGACGACGCTCCGGTGGTGAACGGCACCTCCTTTAAGGAGAACAGCTTTGCAGCGCAGCTCATCCAGCGGGGGAGCACGCAGACGCTCCGGATTCTGCCACAGGTGCCGGCGTTGTTCCATTCGCTGCAGTTCTTTACTTCTCTGTAATGCTCATCGGCGTGCTGTCGGGCCCCTGCAGGGTACTGGTCTCATGCAGAGAGCAGCTCTGGCCGGCAGCGAGGCCGCCGCCCTCTTCCTGGCTACTCACGGAGCAAAGGTCAACCACGTCAACAAATGGGTATGTTTGAACATGCACGGATCACGAGCAGTATTGATCTGGAGAGTTGGTCCGGACCTTACTGGGACCGCAGATGCCCATGAATCTGGTTTCTGAGGTGGTCCTGATGGAGTATTGCCCGTGTTCAGGGGGAGAGCCCTCTTCACACTGCCTGTCGCTGTGGCCTGGCGGGCCTGACAGCGGAGCTGCTTCAGCAGGGGGCCAATCCGAACCTGCAGACGCAGAAGCCCCTCCCGAGGACGCCAGTGGCTGTTGCCATGCAGTCCCCCCTCCACATGGCCATTGCTCACAACCACCCAGACGTGGTCTCTGTCATCCTGGAGCAGAAAGGTCAGGCCTCTCTCCATGTTCCATGTACGCATTGTGCAGCTTTGTGAACTACAGCTCCTCACCGTTTCCCCCGGGACGTGGTTGCAGCCAACGCTCTCCATGCCACCAACAACTTCCAGATCATTCCAGACTTCAGTCTGAAAGATTCCCTGGACCAGACGGTGCTGGGCTTGGCCCTCTGGACAGGTAAGCCACTCCGCCCCCTCAGGAAGACCCTGCAGGTGCGTGTTGCGTCACAAACCCGTGTGTTTTGTCTGCTAGGTATGCACACCATAGCGGCTCAGCTGCTGGGCTCAGGGGCATCTATTAATGACACCATGTCCAGTGGCCAAACTCTGCTCCACATGGCGATCCAAAGACAAGACAGCAAGAGCGCCCTCTTCCTTCTAGAGCACCAGGCAGACATTAACATCAGGTACATTTCTATATTAGCCTGATTGCTTTCATGCTTCTGTATAATGTGGATGTCTTTGTCTTTCAGCACCAGGAGGGTGAAACGGCGCTGCAGCTGGCCATCAGTCACCAGTTACCGCTGGTGGTTGATGCCATTTGCACGAGAGGAGCTGATATGTCTGTGGTGAATGACAGCGGGGACCCTCCTTTGTGGCTGGCGCTGGCCAGTAACCTGGAAAGATATCGCATCCACCCTGGTGAGCAAAGCATCCGCGGCCGTGCCGGTTCGGCTGAAGCTGCGGCTCTAACCTCCGCCACGGGTCTGCTCACCACAGGTCCGCCACGGCTGTGATGTCACGTTGCTGGAGCACGGGGCCCTCGGGCTGCCAGCAGACCCTCCTGCACAGGGCCATCGACGAGAATAACGAGGTCTCTGCTTGTTTCCTCATCCGCAGGTCAGCTTGTGTCCGATAGCAAATTGTGCTCTTCTCACCAGGGTGGTGAGGCTATGTTGCTAGTGTGTGTGGTGTCGCGTGTGTGTGTAGTGGCTGTGACCTCAACAGCTGCAGACGCCCAGGCCCCAACGGAGAAGGAGACGAGGAAGCCCGAGATGGACAAACGCCTCTCCACCTGGCGAGCAGCTGGGGGTTGGAGGAGGTGGTGCAGTGCCTTCTAGAATTCGCTGCCAACGTGAACGCACAGGTCAGACCTGTTTCGTGCTCCGTTAAACTGTGGAGCTGTGGGGGAGGTTCTATTTGGAAGGCCACAGAAGCTGTGGAGCCGGTGCTGCCTCCGGAGCACCGTCCGCCTGCCACTGGAGCTGTGGCTCACGTGCGCGACGCGTGCGAGCTGGAGTCGGACCCACGGGTTTCTTTCTTTCTTAGCGTTCTCTCCTTGTCTCGTGCCAGGATGCTGAAGGCAGAGCGCCCATCCACGTTGCCATCAGCAACCAGCACAGCGTCATCATCCAGCTCCTCATTTCCCACCCGGACATCCGTCTCAACGTCCGCGACCGCCAGGGAATGACCCCCTTCGCCTGCGCCATGACGCACAAGAACAACAAGGCGGCCGAGGCCATCATCAAGAGGGAGCCTGGCGCCGCTGAACAGGTTCTGCTCAAGGGCTCCGTCCTCTCGGATCAAGAGCTTCCGTCGGCCCTGAACTCAAACTCTGTTTGCGCACAGGTGGACAACAAGGGCCGCATTTCCTCCACGTGGCCGTTGCAGAATTCGGACATCGAGAGCGTGCTGTTCCTCATCAGCGTCCAGGCCAACGTCAACTCCAGGGTTCAGGACGCAGCCAAGCTCAGCCCGCTCCACCTGGCCGTTCAAGCCGGATCCGAAATCATCGTCCGCAACCTGGTACCGGCCTCGCCTCTCCCCGTTTTTCCTGGCGTCTCTGTTGGAACTGAAGTGTTGTGTTTGGCCCGCAGCTGCTGGCCGGAGCCAGAATCAACGAGCTGACCAAACATCGGCAGACCGCGCTGCATCTGGCCGCCCAGCAGGACCTGGCCACCATCTGCTCCGTGCTGCTGGAGAACGGGGTCGACTTTGCCGCCGAGGACGAGAACGGGAACAACGGTAAGGGGGGGACGCCGCCCGCGGGGGCCCCGGGGACGCCGCCTCACCCTTGTCTCTCCTCTTGTCTCAGCTCTGCATCTGGCCGTGATGCAGGGGCGCCTCAACAACGTCCGAGCCCTCCTCACCGAGTCCAACATCGACGCCGAGGCCTTCAACCTCAGGTAGACGCCCGTCCTCTCCGTCGTCTAGACCCCGCCGGCGTCCAGCGGGACAGGTGCGGCACCGCCCGCGGTACCAGAACAGTCGTCTTCATGTTGCTCCCGTGTCCTGTGTGTCCAGGGGCCACTCGCCGATGCACGTGCTCGGCCACTACGGGAAGGAGAACGCTGCTGCCATTTTCGAGCTGTTCCTGGAGTGCATGCCCGAGTATCCTCTGGACAAGCCCGATAACGAAGGCAACACGGGTGCCCGTCCTCTATTACCCTCGTTGTTACTGGTGTTATTACCATTGCTGCTGGTGTTGACTCTGAGCCCCGCTCTCTTCTCCAGTCCTGCTCCTGGCCTACATGAAAGGGAACGCCAACCTGTGCCGCGCCATCGTGAGGGCGGGGGGCTCGGCTGGGCGTCACTAATAATCAGGGCATCAATATTTTCAACTACCAAGTGGCAACAAAACAGTTGCTCTTTCGCCTTTTAGGTAATTTCCCCGTATTGTTGTTGTTATTATTGTTGTTGTTGGGGGGGGTGAGATCGTCGGGGTCTGCTCCGTCCTCTCGCCTCAGCTTTTCCCAGGATCCTGGGGTGATCTGAGCAGCAGATCCCACTCCCGGAGCGCCGGGAGGCCTGGTGTGACCTTTGCCCGGTGGACCCCTGAAGCTGTAACATTGTGGTGTCTTCTCCTCCACTCAGACATGTTGTCCAAAGAGCCCCCGTGGTGCGATGGCTCCAACTGCTACGAATGTACTGCCAAGTTTGGCGTTACGACCAGGAAGCATCACTGGTGCGTAGCTGTGTTCTGTTCAGGCCCCCCCCCCCCCCCACTAATAACTCTTGTCTTTACCCGCAGCCGCCACTGTGGGCGCCTGCTGTGCCACAAGTGCTCTATCAAGGAGATCCCCATCATCAAGTTTGACCTGAACAAGCCGGTGAGGGTGTGCGACATCTGTTTTGATGTGCTGACTCTGGGCGGGGTGTCGTAATGTGGCCGCCTGGGGAGCCCCCCCCCCACCCTGTGACATCAGACAGGCCCACCAGGCGGATGGACACGATCCCCAGAGATCCCTGAACCGTAATGGATCACCGCATTTATACTATTGTAGTCCATGAACTCTCACCAAGGTTCTAGCAGAGCGTTTCAAGTAGAAGCTCCCATTTCCTTCTGTTGTTATCAGGTATCTTCTAGCTGCAGGTGTCCGTGGGCGTGGACCTGCACGTTAACGTTACGCTTCATTTGACGGGACTTTCAGAAGCTTTTGGGGGTGGGGTGGGGGGGGCTGAGCTGACCAGACCAGAATGAGTGAGTGTCGATCAAGAGAAAAGCCGTCATGCTGTCATCTTTGACTCTTCTGGAGACCAGAGGAGCGTGAAGGGAATGAATCAAGTTTTAGAGGAGCCCTTGATCTCTTTACTGCCGCAGTTGGAATTCCTCATCATGGAAGTTGTCGAGAATATGGTCCATATCTTCACAGGTGCCACCGATGTGTCATTTGTAACGTTGCATCTTGGGAAACCTAATCGAGCCTTTGTGTTTGGGCTGGAAAGGGATTTCAAGCTTCTCCCACGCGTTCTCCTCAGTTACCCACACCTCCAGAATGCCCGCACCTCCTTTCATTTGTAGCCTTTTCTAAATGCTATTTGGCCGCCAACGAACAATAATTCCATTCCGTCTGTAGTTGTGAGCGTCACCTCCCCCCACAACGTTGCCTGGGGCCAGGGCTGCTCACGTGTAACCTTTCGAGTTCATTTGCACTTTAGTGACATCGGGAGGCATTTGGGGATGACCGAGGAGGCGCTGGAGTCGCGGGGCCCGCGGCCCGGCCCCCCCCCCGGGTCCCGGCCCTCCCCGCCAGTATTGTTGAAGTGTACAGATAAATGTGATATTTTTGACCACTACAACTGTTTTGTACTTTAATGCAGTTTGTGCGTGTCACCGTGACAAACCTAAACCTTGCCTCGCTAATCTTTTATGCACATTGTTTAATCTTTTATGCACAATTCTCTGGATCTGTATACTCAGATATCTAGCCCGTCCTCCCAGCGTATCCTTTTTAATGAAAGGGAGGACACCTTTACATAAAGGCCATCCAAAACCAAACGGCTCCACTTTGTTTTGTCGGCGTCGACTCAAGTGTGTAACACTGATGGATCCACTGGATCTACGGAGGGACGATCCCAGACCGGTCGCTTCCATCACAGCAGACCTTTTCATCCCAGAAATGCTGTTTGTTTTTAGGTGTGTGTGTGATTATTCCTGCAGTAAAATGGTCGGGATGCGGTTTAGAACCTACAACTAAAGAGGGTGACAGTTTAAAGGGGCAGAAAATGGTCGCAGTGTTTTCCTGTGACGTCTCAGCCTGGTCTCCTCCCTTCACGTTGGTGGGACTGGTTCCGTCAGGCTGTTTTGCCCCAGTTGCTGCTCGTTTATGGATTTTTTGGGGGGTTTGTTTTCCGTTCATGTCAGGACGTCCGTCTTGCCACCATTTCATGAAGCACCAACGGCGTTTCTGCTCCTGCTGATAGCAACAGATCTTAGAGGACAGAAGACCACAAAATGGGTTCTTGCAACCATATCAAGATTTAGAGGAGGTGGCGCAGTCCAATGAGAGAAAAGAAGCAACGTTGGAAGCAGAAAGAACTGTATGAGGTCACGTTTATTACAGCTGACTCATTTATTGGGACATGCAGAAGGGCAACGCTGTTAATAATACACACACACGCACTATATGTGGAATAAAACCTCGTCACAAAGTCCACAGCTCATGTCTCGTTTCTGGAACTCGACCGTCGTTTTGATCACAAATCTCGACTTCTGGGCCATTCTTTTTACGTATTCAGCAGAACGCGTCAGCGAAAAGCCATCGCTCGCGGTTCCGCCGGCCCCGGAGCTCGTTCCTCCTCAGCCTGCCAGTGTTTCATCTCGTAGGTTCTTAAATAATTCCAAAGTGCAAAACAACTGAAGTCACTGCAGGAACTGGTGCGCTGTATCTTTTAAAGGTTCCCAGTCCCTCGGGAATAGTGGTCAGATCCAAACCCGGGCGCTAATTCCCTACACAGTGAAGGTTTGACGGGTGGCGGCGTGAGCGGCGCCGCTCTGATCTACGGTTAGTGAGTAAGAGATCACAACCAGGGTGACCCAGCGTTAAAACATTCATTACAAATAAAAACGGAATCAGAAGCCAGTCATTCTTATAAAGGTAAGAAAACAGTGCAATCAATGGCAGACGTTTCCCTCTGACGTGGCGGTCGTGCACATGATCACATGGTACAGCAGCGTTTTGGGTGTCCTTGATCCTCCTGGAGTTTGGCTTCGGCTCAGGATGAGACTCGGACTATTCGTCCTAGCGAGTCCCGGAGCTCCAGCCGTCTGGGACCACATGCCTGCACATCCAACAACAGCTTTAGTATATGATTTTGACCCACCCCACCTCCCCCATTGCCCAGCAGAGGTCGCTAAGGAGTCGCCGTGGCCGCTGCTCTGTCTGCACCTCCCAGCTCTCCGGGTCGCCGCTACGACACCTGTTCCACCGGCCTCATCTGCACGTCTCCGATCTGCGGGACACAGGGGACATCAGCCCGCTGGCCACGTTTACAGCAGCGGTGCTGAGCGACGGAGGGCTACCTGCACGTGAGGGGGGGCGCTTAAGACGAACGTGACGGCGCTGGCTACGTCGTCGGCCTTCAAACACTGCGGGAGGAAGAGAAGAGGGTTGGGCCACTTTCTGCGTCTGAGCTAGCGCTGCCCATCGGCTCGCGGGCGCTCTTACTTTCATGCTCTCGTACACTGCGGCCGCTTTCTCCGGGTCGCTGTTGTGGTGCCGGAAAGCGAACTCGGTCTCCACTATTCCCGAGAGATGCACTGCAAAAGAGCGAAGCGTTCCCGCCCGTTAGGCTTTCCCGTGGATCCGCCCGCAACGGCCCCCGGGTGGCCTCCAGCTTACCGTGGCCCTGATGTGCGTGTTGGCTTCCCGGAGCTCCTGCCGGATCCCCTCGGTCAGAGCCGTCACCGCGTATTTGGTGGCGCAGTAGAAATGCTCATCAGCGCTCGGGACCATCCGGTGGCCCCCCATGCTGAAGAGGAGAGGACACATCACAGAGGAGGACATCGTGAGACGAGGGGGACTAAGGAGCCTGGAGGGTCTCGTATCACCGGCCTTCCACCATGAGACTTGTGCTCAAGACCAGTTATCGACAAAGGTTCCAAAGTCCAAAAGGGGCCCTTTGGGATTCACATGGCTTCACGCCATGTCCTCATGTCTAAGACTCACGTCCTGATGTCTGTTACCTGTTAATATTGATGATGTGTCCATCGTCCACATTCCGCTCCTTCATTGATTTGTACGCCTCCCGTGTGCAGATGGACAGGGCCAGGACGTTGACCTGCAGGGGGAGAGGGGACAGATCACCAAGAGGGTCCGTGGCGTGGCGTTAAAGGACGCACGTGAAAGAGGACGCGGGGGTCCACCCCACCGGGTCAGTGGGTCGGACCGTCTGGACCTGCTCGTCCACAGCTGCTCCAGCAGACAGAAAGTCAACGCTGAAGAAGGGACCAGATCGGAGGAGTGACCAAACAAGGTCAGCGGACAGATTAAACGGGCTAAAAATACACCGCTACACACATTCACACGGGCTGCCATGACAACAGATGGACCAACGCTGTGAATGTGGGAGTCTGGGGACAGAAGCTTCGGGGGGGGGGGGGGCGTTAGCCGCGGAGAGCTAAGCGAGTCACGATGTCCCAACAAGAGGAATAGTCTCATTAATGAAACTGTGCCGCGGCCAAGCTGCGTTCAGAGCCAATAAATCAGCGCCAGAGAGGGTGTCTGTGTGTGTGAGTGTGAGTGTGTGTGTGTGTGTGTGTGAGAGTGTGTGAGAGTGTGTGAGCGAGAGAGAGTGAACAATGCTGCGTTCCTCCTCCCACTGCTTTTCAATTTGCATACAGCCACATATTCCAATATTCATCCAACCGTGACGGCATCGTCTGTCGGAGTTTTGAGATTTGGGAAACGACCCCATAACCTTTGTACTGAAGATCTGACTCCTTAAAGGTGGATCCCTCTCCAGCCCCAGCCAAACAAGAGGGTTCTTCTATTATTAAAGTGTAGAGCTCCTCACATTTGCAGGCAGCATATTTACCTTGGCCTACGCTAGTGTGTGTGTGAGTGTGTGTGTGTGAGTGTGTGTCACTGACGTCGATCATGTTCTTCCAGCCCTCGGTCTTCCCGCTCAGCAGGGGCTCGCTGTGGGCCAGCCCAGCGTTGTTGATGCACACGTCCACGCCCTGCTGCATGGTCTTGATGGCGGAGAACATGGACAGGATCTCCTCCTCGTTGGACAGGTCGCACTTGTACGGGATCAGCGTGCCGCTGTAGCCGGCGCTCTGACACTCCGCCGCCAGTTTCTGCACAGAGAGCCGACATGGTTAAAGAGTGGGACTGGACGGGCCGCCTGCAGCAGCACCGGCAACATCCCATAATGACCCCCCTGCTCACCCAGAAGAGACAGAAACCATAAAAGCAGTTTAACCCTCAGAGTTTGTTTCTGATGAAACCTGATCAGGCAACAAGCAGCAGAACTAGAGCAGGACCGGAGCAGGACCGGAGCAGGACCGGAGCAGAACCGGAGCAGAACCGGAGCAGGACCGGAGCAGGACCGGAGCAGAACCAGAGCAGAACCGGAGCAGGACCGGCAACACAATCCACTAGTTTGCTTCAGGAACACAGGAAGCCTGAACTCCACAAGGGTCAGAACTCAGAACCTGTCCCATCATCCAGTCCAGTCTGGGTCTGATTCAGTGTCCTGCTGAGTTGGACGTGACTGTTTTAATCAGCTGGACGTGGATTTAGAACTGGACCCCTGAATTACCTCCAAGTCCAGGGGGAGTCCAACAGGCCTGGTCCAGGGGGAGTCCAACAGGCCTGGTCCAGGGGGAGTCCAACAGGCCTGGTCCAGGGGGAGTCCAACAGGCCTGGTCCAGGGGGAGTCCAACAGGCCTGGAGCCTGACCTCCAGAGACGGTACCATCTGACCCCCGTGAGCACGTTTGAGCACCAGCTGACAGATTCTCCGCACCAGCAGGGAGATCCACTCGGGACCGACAAGGCTGCTGGTAGAGGACCGAGTGGGTCACGATAAAGCCGGAGAGAAAAGGCTGCAGTCAGTCTGGCACCAGCACCAGCACCGCTGCTGGACCACCCCAGTGCTCCTCCTGGACACGCCTACAGCAAAGAGGCACAGCACCAGACCGGCCCAGCAGCACCGCACCGGCCCAGCAGCACCACACGGGCCCAGCAGCACCAGACCGGCCCAGCAGCACCACACGGGCCCAGCAGCACCGCACTGGCCCAGCAGCAACATGTGATCACTGTGATCTGCAGTCACAGTGGATCCCTGCAGGACTAAGAGTGAGAATGAGGAACCTCCAGAGGGGCTTCTGCACCAGCCTGGAACATGTGGCCTGTGGTGAAGGTCTTCATGATCCTCATCACCCCCTTCATGTGCAGCTGAGGCTGGAGACAGATCAAACTAGGAGACGTGAAGGTGCTGCGGGCAGGAGATGCTCCCAGTGGATCGATAGCACCAAGCAGCAGCATCAGCAGCAGAGAGCATCCTGAAATGGGATTCAGCTCCGCTTCCTGCTGGAGGTTCCTCATTACAGAGCGTTTGTCCAGTGATCACATCAAGTCCTCAGGAGGGAGGAAATGAAGGAGGTGAGGAAGCCAGGAAGGGAGACGGACAGACCGATCCAGGTCCAGAGAGCACAGCTCCCAGGGAGATGGATTTATCATGTAGCGTGGCTAGCTCCAGGTTGAACCCCTGAAACCAAAGAAGCAGTTCTGGCTGAACCAACCAGGATTCAGGTTTAGAGAAGGAGTCCAAAACTCCAGAAGAACCAGGGCAGGAACACAGCGGCTCCTTCAGATCAGCCTCCCGCCGCATTAACCGAGGAAGAGCTAATAAAAATAGACGCCTGAGCTTGTAATCATGCCGGGTCAAAGGCGCCAGCAGGTTGTGTAACGGGATGAGGAGAGTTGTGTCATTATCTCCTCCTCACTGGAGCTGCCATCAAAGGTCTCAAGGTCCACCAGGGTGGTTTTATAGCCCCGGTGTCAGGATGCTCCTCAACGCCGGACGGTGAGAGCTGAACTGACCTCACTGACCGGAGGATCGCCCACCAGCGCTGCTTCTCAGTGTCCGCCCACCCAGCCACGCCCCAGCCACGCCCCAGCCACGCCCCAGCCACGGCCCAGCCACGGCCCAGCCACGCCCCAGCCACGCCCCAGCCACGACCCAGCCACGCCACGCCGCAGCCACGCCCCAGCCACGCCCCAGCCACGACCCAGCCACGACCCAGCCACGGCCCAGCCACGGCCCAGCCACGCCCCAGCCACGGCCCAGCCACGGCCCAGCCACGCCCCAGCCACGACCCAGCCACGACCCAGCAGAACCAGAGGCCACGCTCATCTTCTCATGCTAATAAACGAGTGGCTCCTGCTAACAGAGGAACCCGCTGATTCCCCTCTAACGTTGACACGAGTGTCACATGATAAACTGCTTCTGCGGCTCTCGTGTTTGTAGTTGAAACACGGCGAAGCTTCCTTCCTCTCCACCAGCGTGCTTCACCTGCTGCCCCCATCCTGTGGCAGCCAGACCAGACGGGGGCATTAGCATGCTAAGCTGGTGCTAACTGGAGCCCGGGGCAACGAAAACAGAGGCGGTGAAGAGCTTTCACAGCGAGCCAGACGATCCCGGGCCTCTTTAGCTTCTGAGTGGCTATAAAAAGTCCCCGTATCAAACCAACGGCCAGCAACGACCCTAATCTGGCTGCTGCCACAGCTCAAGAGCTCCAATTAGCATTCTTCTACTCCTCCTTCCCATTTCTGGACCCCTGAACCCGTTGAACTGTCCTTTTGTTTGCCGCGCCGGCTCTTCTTTACGCTGCTCCCTGCGTACTGGCCCGGTAGATTTGCACCTTCAGCCCATGGTTCTCCGGGCCTCCTCGTAGCGGCACGTCAGCCGGGCCAGGAACCGGCCTGCCCAGCCAGGAACCGGCCCGCCCAGCGCACCCTCTGGGAGGACAACGTGGATGCCAGTAAAGCGGACACCTTGAAACCCGATCGCACAAACAGGACAGCTGAGTGCTGGTGCCAGGAGGAGATCACATGGCGGGGCGAGCCGTCGGGAATCCACAGCTCTGATGCAAACAGGGCATCTCAAGCTGGAAGCAACGTTCCATCGTGGCTAATGTGACCAGAAGAAGCCCTGCTTTCAGGAAATGACTGGACGTTACAGTGAAGCAGGAAATGAAAGAGTTCTCCTGACGGTGCGAGATACTGATAGGGTGAGAGACTGGTGAGAGGGCGAGAGACTGGTGAGAGGGTGGTGAGAGGGTGGGTGAGAGACTGGTGAGAGGGTGGGTGAGAGACTGGTGAGAGACTGGTGAGAGGGTGGGTGAGAGACTGGTGAGAGACTGGTGAGAGGGTGGGTGAGAGACTGGTGAGAGGGCGAGAGACTGGTTGAGAGGGTGGGTGAGAGACTGGTGAGAGACTGGTGAGAGGGCGAGAGACTGGTGAGAGACTGTTGATAGGGTGAGAGACTGGTGAGAGGGTGAGAGACTGGTGAGAGGGTGGTGAGAGGGTGGGTGAGAGACTGGTGAGAGGGCGAGAGACTGGTGAGAGGGTGGTGAGAGGGTGGGTGAGAGACTGGTGAGAGACTGGTGAGAGACTGGTGAGAGGGTGGTGAGAGGGTGGGTGAGAGACTGGTGAGAGGGTGGTGAGAGGGCGAGAGACTGGTGAGAGGGTGGTGAGAGGGTGGGTGAGAGACTGGTGAGAGGGCGAGAGACTGTTGATAGGGTGAGAGACTGGTGAGAGGGCGAGAGACTGGTGAGAGGGGTGGTGAGAGGGTGGGTGAGAGACTGGTGAGAGGGCGAGAGACTGGTGAGAGGGTGGGTGAGAGACTGGTGAGAGGGCGACAGACTGGTGAGAGACTGGTGAGAGGGTGGGTGAGAGACTGGTGAGAGGGCGAGAGACTGGTGAGAGGGTGGGTGAGAGACTGGTGAGAGACTGGTGAGAGGGCGAGAGACTGGTGAGAGACTGTTGATAGGGTGAGAGACTGGTGAGAGGGTGAGAGACTGGTGAGAGGGTGGTGAGAGGTGGGTGAGAGACTGGTGAGAGGGCGAGAGACTGGTGAGAGGGTGGTGAGAGGGTGGGTGAGAGACTGGTGAGAGGGTGAGAGACTGGTGAGAGACTGGTGAGAGGGTGGTGAGAGGGTGGGTGAGAGACTGGTGAGAGGGCGAGAGACTGTTGATAGGGTGAGAGACTGGTGAGAGGGCGAGAGACTGGTGAGAGGGTGGTGAGAGGGTGGGTGAGAGACTGGTGAGAGACTGGTGAGAGGGCGAGAGACTGGTGAGAGGGTGGGTGAGAGACTGGTGAGAGGGCGAGAGACTGGTGAGAGACTGTTGATAGGGTGAGAGACTGGTGAGAGGGTGGGTGAGAGGGCGAGAGACTGGTGAGAGACTGGTGAGAGGGCGAGAGACTGGTGAGAGACTGGTGAGAGGGCGAGAGACTGGTGAGAGACTGTTGATAGGGTGAGAGACTGGTGAGAGGGTGGGTGAGAGGGCGAGAGACTGGTGAGAGACTGGTGAGAGGGTGGTGAGAGGGTGGGTGAGAGGGTGGGTGAGAGACTGGTGAGAGGGTGAGAGGGTGGGTGAGAGGGTGGGTGAGAGACTGGTGAGAGACTGGTGAGAGGGTGGGTGAGAGACTGGCGAGAGGGTGGGTGAGAGACTGGTGAGAGACTGGTGAGAGGGTGAGAGACTGGTGAGAGGGTGGGTGAGAGGGTGGGCGAGAGACTGGTGAGAGGGTGAGAGACTGGTGAGAGGGTGGGTGAGAGGGTGGGTGAGAGACTGGTGAGAGGGTGGGTGAGAGACTGGCGAGAGACTGGCGAGAGACTGGTGAGAGACTGGTGAGAGACTGGTGATAGGGTGGGTGAGAGACTGGTGATAGGGTGGGTGAGAGACTGGTGATAAGGTGAGAGACTGGTGATAGGGTGGGTGAGAGACTGGTGAGAGACTGGCGAGAGACTGGTGAGAGACTGGTGATAGGGTGGGTGAGAGACTGGTGATAAGGTGAGAGACTGGTGATAGGGTGGGTGAGAGACTGGTGACAGGGTGGGTGAGAGACTGGTGAGAGACTGGTGAGTGAGAGACTGGTGACAGGGTGGGTGAGAGACTGGTGATAAGGTGAGAGACTGGTGAGAGACTGGTGATAGGGTGGGTGAGAGACTGGTGATAAGGTGAGAGACTGGTGAGAGACTGGTGATAGGGTGGGTGAGAGACTGGTGATAAGGTGAGAGACTGGTGATAGGGTGGGTGAGAGACTGGTGACAGGGTGGGTGAGAGACTGGTGAGAGACTGGTGAGTGAGAGACTGGTGACAGGGTGGGTGAGAGACTGGTGATAAGGTGAGAGACTGGTGATAAGGTGAGAGACTGGTGAGAGACTGGTGATAGGGTGGGTGAGAGACTGGTGAGAGACTGGCGAGAGACTGGTGATAGGGTGGGTGAGAGACTGGTGAGAGACTGGTGACAGGGTGGGTGAGAGACTGGTGATAAGGTGAGAGACTGGTGACAGGGTGGGTGACAGGGTGAGAGACTGGGACACACTTCCAGTCAGCGGTGGGACTGTGGGGGCTGAAACCGCCCTTATTTCATCGACCCTCATGTGTTGGGCATCAGTTCTGAGAGGGTTCCTGGTTATTGAGGCGAGGCTGCTTCTCTATAGGGGCACAATCCCTGGGAACGCCGCAGCTTAGTGGAAAAACCTGCAGCGAGTGGAAAAGCTCCGTGCACAGCTAAAACAAAAGGCTGGCAGGTAGCTGGATGAGGAAGCCGACATGGGAACGGCAACGGTGAGGCGGCGGCCCAGCCAGCAAATCCAAGCTCCAGGACTCTTTAAGGCCCAACAGAAGGTCCCGCGAGGAGGTGGTGGAACCTAAAGCAAAGGTCTCCCAGCATCAGTTAGAACAATAACAGAGCAGCAGCATCTGACAGCAGATCATCATCTGCTGGTCCAAACGTGGCGTCTTTAGACGTCTGGCTTTAATCCAGGAGCCTTTGGATGAGGTGCAGCCTCTCCAAACAAGACAGGAGGGGTCCAGTGGTCCTGGGTGGACCCCAGCGTCTCCAGAGGGCAGCGTTTAACCACAACACTGGACACGTTTGTCTTCCCTCAGAGCGCTTCTTTCAGAGCAGTAAATGAGATGCTGCTGCCGCTGCCTCCTGGATGTGGCCCCTCCATTCCTGCACAGAGTCCTTAGTGACCACACGTCCCCGTCCCCCCCCCCCCAAACCCTGTAGCCTGACACTACAAACAGCCCTGCAGCCACAACTCTGCCAGCCTCATTTAGCAAAGAGAATCTCTGTGACTGAACCCGTTTAATGTGGCCGTGCACGTCGGGGTGGGCTCGGGTCCAGGGCGACGTCTCTGCGTCTTCAGAGGGGAACAATCGCCCTGTGATGGGCACTTGGATCCCTCAGCAGCAGCGTGGCAGGTCTGGCAGCAGGCAGCAGGAGCCCAGTTTAGACGGAGCACAATGCCGGCTTTGTCCCGCCCGCCCGCACACAGACAACTCTCTGAGGTCCCGATCAAACCGGCCACACCGACGGGACAGAGCGGCAGACGTGTCGCTCGGCAGGCGGAGCCCAAGCCGGCGCCCCCCAGCCCGGGGCGCAGTCGGCCCTCTAACGCCGACAGACACCGGCATTGTAGAAAAGCATCACAAAGACTTGGAGATGCCGTCTGATCGTCTTCGGCCGCAGAAGGACAGAAAACAAGATAACAAGCTAGGTTAACTATTGACAGCCCATGTGACCAAAGTATGAATGGGAGGTTAGCTGTTGCGCAACACACTCACGGTCTGCATGTAAGGGCACGGGTGTGTGTGTGTGTGTGTAGTCAAGGTGGGGAAACAGCTGCTTGTAAACCAAAAAAATCCAACACAGAGGAATGCAGTTTTAAATCAAAGTTAAGCAAAGGCCAGGAACCTTTTAAACGTCTGTGGCAGCCACATTGTGGCCAAAGGCAGCGTCATCGACGCCTCTTTGCTGTTTCTAAATCCAAATAAATCCATTTCTGGCAAAAGTAATCCTGCGCTCTGCTGTTACGGGCGCCCATAAATGAGCCAGGCATCGGGCTGGTGGATTCAACCGGTCCAAACGCGGCAGCAGCAGAAGACCTGGACTCCTCCGGGGGGGGGGGGGGCAGCAGGCGGGTCAGAGCGGGCCGGGGGGGCAGGTGTGAAGTGAGCGGAGCGGAGCGAGGATTAATAATTGGCTGACAGGATAAGCAAGGTGAGGTGGCTTATGGTCAGACAAGAGTCAGCAGGGAGGAGCGCCGCTCCCCCCCCCCCCCCCTCCACACACACACACACAGCATGAATACGTCTAAAGTCTCCAGGTAAACGCCCGTGCACGGTGCACGGCTTCTGTCCTGATCCCCCCCCCCCTTAGCTGCCGTTTGATTACTAGCCTTTATTATTGTGAGCTGAAACCCTGACGTGTGTGGTCTTAATCCATATCAGAAATGACTGAATGAAATCTAAACTGATGTACAAGGCTTGGATTAGTCCAGAGGTGCTTATATAACATGGATTTGTTCTTCTGCGAGTGACATTTGTGGTGAAATCCTATTGGTGGAGACGCTACCGAGGCTGAAGGCTGATAAGAGGAGACTTTTTATACATTTAGTGCCCCATAAAAGAGGACACTCCCAGGCCTGGTGCGACCATTTCATGTGCATCAAGGGGGCATTTGTGCCCCCTGAGAAGGATCTAAGGTGTCACCAAAGGTGTCATCCTTAACCCGGCCTCTCTGCATTTTAATCTTTCATTGTGGAGTCGACACATGCACAGCCGAGCATTGTTGGCTAAATACAAACCCCAACTAGTTGATTTGAATTAAAGCCCCTGTTTAAATTTGCACCGATTCACGGCTCCGTGGATGTTGAACTGCTACATTAGGTGACAGCAGGAGCTCCTCCGGGCTCGAATGGGCGCCCTCGCATCGCCTTTTGGCTCTTTCTTCTAACATTCCATGTACAAATGAGTCAGGTGGCTGCTGGGGCTGAAGGTCTTGGGTGAACTTGCACAGCTAGTTAGCTAGCAGTTAGGCTTAGTTAGCTACTTTGTTTTGCCTCCATACAGCTAGCCTCGCTCCGGCTTCACCCACCAGCTTTTGTCGCATTCAGTCCAATTGCTCACCTCGATTTTGTCCACATTCCTGGCGCAGCCGACGACCCTCATGCCTTGCTGGACCAGTGCCCGGGCCACCGCCGCTCCGATCCCCACCGAGGCTCCGGTCACCAGGGCCACTCTGCCTTTCCACCGATCCATCTCCCTCCGTCTGCCTGTGCGCACCTCACCAGCAGCGGCTCTCGGGTTCGGCTTCTCTCCGCTCGGTTCAGGGGACCGTTCGGTGGTTTCGGCTTCAGTCGGAGGGCTGCGGCAGCCTGCAGAAGCGAGCACCTTCCAGGAGAGCAGCGGATGTGATGCTTGAGCTCGGATCCATGGACCCTGGAGGAGAAGCGAGGCTCTGGAGCGACTCCTCGCTGCACATCACCTCCCACTCGGGCGCTGTCCGCGGGCCAATGTCGCCGCCTGCCGGACACAACTAGAACAGCCTGTTACGTCTTTCGGTTAATTACATCACGACACGTGACTGTGACGAGCTCGTGCGGCTCGAGCTTGGCGGCGCGAAAATGGCGCGCATTTTATCGAAAGATTTCAGTCCTTTCTTTCATTAAAAACAGAAATCCCGCGATCCGAAGCGCTTCAGAACTGCCTGCGGGATGTCGTGTTTGCTAGTCTCTGAAGCAGCTGATCGCAATCAAGAAAACTGTTGGCAAATTATTAACAGTGAAGGTGCACAAATACACCTCTCACCTTTGAGGGACATTTCCTTGTGCACATCATTTAGAAATGCTTCTTTGCGTCATACTGCCCATCTGTCTGCAGATTTTCTTAATGGATGGTTTATTGTTCATCTAAATCTCTTCTTGGGCTCGTTCTCATCTATTTGTGTTCCTACATGTGTAGACTTCAGTCCAGTCTAAAGGACCTGGAGAGGTTCATTGGGCGTTGGACCTGGTTATAGTTAGTTTTTTACCGAAACAGTTTAAATCTATGGGGTGTAAATGTAAATGATAGCTGCGTTTGTTCTGCTGTGGTATGCAGGGCAGGAACAGCGCCCTGGAGGCAGGTCGCTCTTGGAAAAGAGATTTTGATCTCAGTGAGTCTTTTAACTGCTTAACTAGAGGACTGAAGACTAATGACGAAATGGCTGGTCGTCTCTTCCCTGCTGACTCAGCACAAATCCAGGCGTGTCTTATAGAAACCAGTCTGTCACCAGCTTCTCCACAGCAGGCAACAAACTGGTTTCCTACTGGTTTTCATACACGGATACAAAACACAAACATGATCTTTTAAAAGTATACAGGTGTGTCACTCGTCTTTGGACCCAAAGAAAATATATGAAGGGGTTTAAAAAATTGTGCCCCTTCATTGCTCTCAAGTCTGACAAGACCAGATCGGAAATGCTGGACTGAAGTAACGGATCCTTTGATATGAAAACAAAGATTTACTGCAGATTTTGGGGCCTCAGACGGAGAATTAAGGGTATTTTCCACTGACTCGGGTCCTGGACCTGGAGGAGCCCACAAAGGCTGAGGTTCTCCTGACGGCCTGCAGGTGGCAGGGGAGATCAAGGGCCTGCTCTGATCGTTATCCTCTGAAATGCTGCCCCCCCAGGCTGCCCCCCCCCCCCCCGACACACACACACACACACACACACTAACCTCAGACTGATGTAACTGGAAATGAGTGTATGTGGAAATAAGTGGACAGTTTCACCTTATGAAACATCGAGGTTCATCCTACGTGGACATAAATACCAATAAAGGCCTTTATTATATAACCAGGGTATCCAGTTACATGAGTGTGTGTGGAGAAGGAACCTAAATGTCTCTCGTTGGACAGTCCGGCCCGAGGGATCACCAAATGAGGCGGTGGATTATGGATTATGATTCCGGGTGGATCTGGGTGATGGGATCCGGGATGAACTACCGGTCAGGAGGGATCGACTCGCTGGGAAGCTGAAGGCCTTTCAGGTCCCGCTGGACATGTCCTGACAGTGGGATCAGGTCCAGGCCCGACCCGTTGGGGGGACGCCGGCGGACTTCAGGTCACTTTAGGCCCTTGGCACAACTTTAAAAAATAGAATCTAAAGTAAAAATCCTAAATATAAGCCAACCGCGTCTGCTGCTTTACCGATTTTGTCCCACATCCTCAGTATTTCTACACCACCCACATTTGTCTCCAGCCCTTCAAAAATAACAGCAACAAAGTAGTTTCACCAGAATTTGACAGTAATTCTGCAAAGATGGAAAACGTGTATCACAGAGCAAGTGGTGAAGATGTAAATGAGCAGGACACACAGTGAACACACGCTGCTGCAGCTCAGTGTGTCCACCACGGAGTTGGTCAACCCTGTCAGGACGTTCGCCACCAAGAAAAACAACAACTGGTTCCTGTTGACGGCTTGAACCAGGCAGTGTTCTGCTTCGTCGCACGTTTTGCCCGAAGCCCCCGAGCTCCACGAGGACGGAAGAGGCCCACAGTCGGAGGTCCACGCGGAAAACAGCAGGACGCCATCAGCCATAGCGAGGCAGCTGATGAAAAGCAAGGACTGAGCGACGGTCCATATGCAGAAAGGTAGGTTGGCTAAGCGGCGAGAGACTGGCTCCAGGAGGTTCTGGCAGAGGCACAGCGCCACATATAGAACTAGACTTCCAAGCAAGAGCTTAACAATGACGGGGAGCCACTGTCCAACGCGGGATCTTGGCTGCATCAAGAAGAGCCCCACCTGAACTCCAGCCATGTAAATGGCTACGTAGCCTAATACCGAGAAGACGCCCTCCCTGTTGGCGTGAATAAAGCTGCTCTGTCTGTCAGTGCTGTGGAACAGGAAGTCCTTCAGTCCTGGGTATTCCAAAGCCAGCTGATAGGATCCACTGATCAGAACGGCTAAGGCCCACGACCACCCGGCTGGGAACACAGCAAACACCAGAGAAGCAGCAACTCTGACCGTGGCTAAAGTGAAAAAGAAATTCCAGTGGAGGCCGTATTCCGTCACGTGCTCCGGGTAGCCGGTCATCTTGATGCTGGCCAGCCTGAGGATTCCGAGCGCCACCAGCGGCCAGACGGACACCAGCTGCTTCGTCAGGTTGGACCCAGAGTTGTCCCTCCTTCGGGCCTCTGGACAGACAAGAGCGTTGACGAAAACATACGCTCCAACGCCAAAGTCCATGACGCCAGTGCCGTAGGTTTCTGTTTTGGCATATCTTCTGGGGAAAACAGGAAAGTCCACAGCAAGAATGCTGATGGCTGTAATCACATTCACAAACACTCGGGAGAGCGTCACAAAGGGAACCTGCCGGAACTTAACGTGGCTTTGGAGGAAGGCGCCGAGCGCGTTGGGTCGGCGCCGAGCGCAAGGACTGCTGTTGACGTAGCAACACAACCCAGCGGACACGGCCACCAGGCCCACGGTGACATGGAGGAGGACGCTGCTCAGAACGGTGCTGGCCAGGACAATCGGAAGCGTCAGCACAGAAAAGTCCAGAAGCAGGTGGGAAATCTGTGGATGCGGAAACACGAGTGTCCCTTTAGCCCGATAGTACAGGATCAGAATCAGTCCTCTCAGCAGGTAGCATAAGGGGCCAATGAGGGAGCCCAGGGCCACTTCCTGCAGAGTGGTCCCATTCAGATTACTCACAAACGCCTCCTTCAAATCCCACTGAGACATGACCTGCGGGAAAACCAGACAAGGTGGAACCCGATTATTCCAACACACGAGCATGATGGTGATGGATAAGAGCGTCCATTCTCTCTCACTCTGTTTCATCTGCTCCGAAACAGCGTCTAACTGAATGATTCTATGCCATCATCGTTCAAATCGACAATACAAATGCACGTTTTTAATCTTGCTAAACACTGTCGCCACTATGGACTCACCTAGCTGTTGCTAACCTTTAATGTATCATTCACAACCTGCTCCCATTTGAAACAGTGAATGTCCGATTCGCTACGATTATGTTTCGAAATCCAGACCAAATGTAAAGATTGTTTTACGGATTAGTGCTGCAGCCCAACATGTTGCGTCCAACGTGTTTACTTCCTTATTCCCAGACATGCTGCGTTCAATAGTATCGGATTTTCTACACTTTACTAAAAATACGTGGGAGTCATCGGTAGAAAACAAGTTAAATTAAAATAGTTCATTCACCAAAAATGCTGTAAAATACATAATAAGTGTACGATGGTGTTTTTAGCAGACAACAGATTAGTGTCGTGAAACCGCGCGTGCGCTGTTACAACAAACGCAGGGACCGTGAAGTATCAGGAAGAGGAGGGATTTTCGGGAGGCGCCTAAATGCACCACGCTCGCAGTCGGAAGGGAAGTTTGTCCTTGTGGAATTTCTGACAGCCATGGAAAATCCTGTCGTTTGGCGTTTTGTGATGGTTCCCCGGGGTGGACTTTATAAGTAGTTCTCAGCAAAGTGTGCTGAGGTCTTGTTTTAGAGGAAGAACCAAACATTTCCAGTAAAATCAATGAACTCTGCCGACATCCGACCAACCGCTGGAGCAGGTCTCGGTCGTGGAGGGAGACCGGTGAGTGTGGAGCCCGGGGGCCCGCTCTCCTGGGGCCCCTTTTCCCTAACGATGAGAAGGCAATTGTTGGGTTGAAAACTTGGGTGGACTGGGAAACAATTTGCCTGAATTTGTAAAAGGTCCCGTTACAGCAGTAGCTTCTTAAAGTCAGTGAATGGTGGTCTGCTGAAGAAAGACAGCATCTTAATCTGGTTTCGTCTGGTTATTGTACAAAAACTCTCTTTGGTGAAGTGAACTTTACAGGCGCTTTAACTGTTGCTAACTTATTGTTCGTTATCTATCCTTGGAGAAGCATTGTTGGCAGATATTGGGGTTAAATGTGTGTTTAAAGGATATCAAGTCAGGGTTGGGTAGATAAAATGGCTGCTGAGAATAATGACATGTAATTTATGTGTTATTGGATTAGCCTTGTCTGCACAGATTTAGTCTCAGACCCTGCTGGCCGAGGGCCATGCAGGAGGAACAGCACCGGCACCCGGGCTTTACCTGTTCTTTACCGGCCCGAAGCTTCCAGAAGCATCCGCCATGTGCAGAGCCTGAGAAAGCAAATATTGGGTCATTTAGTCTGGAAATAGGACCTTTGCTGCTGTCCTGAGGCAGCCTTTCTCTGGTAAAGACAGATTCCTACTGTCAGCGCCAGCATCAGAAGGATCCAGCCACCCGCAACCTCTCCAGTTTCCTAAACAACCCTCTTGTGTTCAGCACCCACTTGGATGCTGGTTCCTCTTTTAAATGCATCCTTGTGTCAGTGTTTTGTCAGGAGAGCCGCCTCGCCGTCGTCTCTGAATGATCCACTGGACGGAGATATCCAGGCCTTCCTCACTGAGGAAGACCAACTGCACACTTACGATGACCTCACTAAAGTCAACCCAGTGACCCCAACAACAGGTAACGCCAACGGAAACCACCCAATTCCCTACAGACAAGATGTAGCTGACCTCAGAGCAAGGCAGGAATTGTAGTTTTCCAAACAAAGGCCACCAAACACGTGTTAAAATTCCCAATTTGTTTTACATTTCCCAATATTCAAAACGGTTTCAAGGAACCCCCGTGGATATGGGTTAGTGAGTGGCGCATTTTCCGTCCTTGTCTCCTCAGTGCTGAAGTGTCTGCAGGCCAGATACAGACTGCAGGTGTTCTACACCCATGCTGGATGCACCCTGGTGGCCCTCAACCCCTTCCAGCCTGTTCCACACCTGTACTCCCAGAATGTGATGCTGGAGTATCACTGTGCTCCTCAGCCTCAGGTCCAGTAACGACAACATCTCAGCACTTTGCTGCCCTCGCTTGAGTTGAACTAATGTATGTGCGCCCTGCGAAGGGGCGGCGGGTGGTTTCTGGTGTCCAGAGCAATAATTCGGGGTTAAATCGGGCGGTATTGCAAACCTTCAACATTTCATCTTCATATTTCTGAAGCCAGCTTCAACACTGCTGTACTGGCTCACCTCATCCGTACCGGGATCCTTCCAGTCACCTGATTTATCTTTAAACAGGAGTTCAAGCCACACGTCTTCATCGTGGCTGAGGAAGCCTACAGGAACGTTCGTGGTCAGCTGCATCCAGTCAACCAGTCCCTGGTGGTCAGCGGTGAGAGCGGAGCTGGGAAGGTAAGCAAAGTGTGAGACGCATTAGTGAACAGCAAAACTGAGGGATCTCCTCCGTTCAATGACAGTCAGGGAATTCCTCACGTTATTCCGACTGTACACGTCCATAGAAACTGGAATTATACTGTAGAAGTGTCCGGGACCACCCGGGGGGATTGTTTGTTCTTGAGTGATCGAGCGTTCACGGTGCCTCAGCTCACTCTCCGAGGGCCAGGTATCGGTGGGGCCTGGACCGGCAGCCGAGGGCCACGTATGGGTGGGGCCTGGACCGGCAGCCGAGGGCCACGTATGGGTGGGGCCTGGACCGGCAGCCGAGGGCCACGTATGGGTGGGGCCTGGACCGGCAGCCGAGGGCCACGTATGGGTGGGGCCTGGACCGGCAGCCGAGGGCCACGTATGGGTGGGGCCTGGACCGGCAGCCGAGGGCCACGTATTGGTGGGGCCTGGACCGGCAGCGGAGGGCCACATATTGGTGGGGCCTGGCCAGGTATCGGTGGGGCCTGGACCGGCAGCCGAGGGCCACATATTGGTGGGGCCTGGACCGGCAGCCGAGGGCCACATATTGGTGGGGCCTGGACCGGCAGCGGAGGGCCACGTATGGGTGGGGCCTGGACCGGCAGCCGAGGGCCACATATGGGTGGGGCCTGGACCGGCAGCCGAGGGCCACATATTGGTGGGGCCTGGACCGGCAGCCGAGGGCCACGTATGGGTGGGGCCTGGACCGGCAGCCGAGGGCCAGGTATCGGTGGGGTCTGGACCGGCAGCCGAGGGCCACGTATCGGTGGGGCCTGGACCGGCAGCCGAGGGCCACGTATCGGTGGGGCCTGGACCGGCAGCCGAGGGCCACGTATGGGTGGGGCCTGGACCGGCAGCCGAGGGCCACGTATGGGTGGCATATCAGTGTTTAATTACTGACCAACACTGCACACGCTTTACTAGAGTCGGCTTCCAGAATGTGAGGAAGGAGAATAACCCTCATTTGTAGCCATCATGGATCATGTGACCTGTAGAGTGGATCACATGATTAGTAGCAATGATCCTGCTGGACTGAGAATGTAACTTTTTGTAGACGTGGACGTCTCGATGCCTGATGAAGTATTACGCCACTGTGGCAGCCTCGTCCTCGGTGGATCAGAGTCAGGACACAGTGGAGAGGATAGAGAGGAGGGTGCTGGACTCCAACCCCATCATGGAAGCCTTCGGTGAGGGAACCGTTTAGATCAGATTTACAGCTGTAGAACCTTCAACTGAGCGCTGACTTGTAGGCAACGCCTGCACCCTGAGGAACAACAACAGCAGCCGCTTTGGGAAGTACATCCAACTCCAGCTGGACAGGTGATTACACAAGCTGTAGCTAATCTGCACGTTGATGATGAGGTGATGATGAGTTAATCTGCTCCACATGCTATTCTTACCTGAAGTTCTCAGCTGCTGGTGGGAGCATCTGTGCAGACATATTTGCTGGAGAAGACGCGGGTGGCCTGCCAGCCCGTCAACGAGAGGAACTTCCACATCTTTTACCAGGTTGGTCAGCGGCGCGCAGGAGGACAGTGATGGGTGATGAGGAGGCTGAGGGCTCGCTGTGTTTCAGATGATGAATGGAGCCACAGAGCTGCAGAGGAAGGAGTGGAAGATGGCGCACGGCCAGAGGTTTGCATGGCTGCCAGCGTCTGAAAAAACCCTCGAAGGTGAATCTTCTCGTCTGTAGAGGATCTTTGTTTCTGTTGTGGGCGCACAGTTGTAACTGCTGCCCGTTTATAGAGGATGGTTTTCAGGAGACGCTGGAGGCAATGGGCCACCTGGGCATCTCTGCAGGAACCCAGAGACAGATATTTAAGGTAAGGTTGCTGAAGACCTGCTTCTGTTGGCACATTCCTTAGAAACAAACGCAATTCTGAACGGCCTTGCAGATATTAGCCGGGATTCTGCAGCTCGGAAATGTGACTTTCTCCACGTCTTTGGATGAGTCGCAGCCTTGCAGCCTCGATGAAGAGTCCAAAGGTAGGAGATGGGATTTTCAGATATTCAGCCACAAACCCTTAATAAACCCTGTTATCAATCATAAGGCCGCCCTGGGTAACATGAGAATAAACACATTGGACAGTTTGGTTTTTGTTGGTGCCACATGGACCTTTTTTTTGTTCTGCTTGTTTCTGCTGCTCCAGACTTCTTACAGGGGGCTGCTGAGCTGCTGTGTGTCTCTGCTGAGGAGCTCCAGACGTGTCTGAGGGTGAGGACGTTGCAGGCCGGCAAGCACAGCCTTGCAAAGCCATGTTCCCAGGCAGAGAGCAGCACCAGGAGGAACTGCCTCGCCAAGGTCACCTACGCCCGGTAAGAGCGCCACGCTCCTCAATATTCAGAGTTCCGTGTTGCGTGTTCTCCATCTGCTGGCCATAATCGTCCTCTCCTGACAGGCTGTTTGAGTGGCTGGTCACCTTCATCAACAACAGCATCTGTGCAGACGCGTCCGTGTGGACTAACTTCATCGGTAGGCCCGTTTTCACTGGGGTGGATGCTTGTGTTCTAGCTCACCTGGACACGTTGATGAGCGTTTCCTGTTTGCAGGAGTTCTGGACGTGTACGGCTTTGAGTGCTTTGGCGTCAATAACCTGGAGCAGCTGTGCATCAACTACGCCAATGAAAAGCTGCAGCAGCACTTCGTAGCTCACTATCTCCGAGCCCAACAGGTAAAGCAGCTTCTCTCGTCCCCATCGGTGGGCAGGAAAGACAGAAACAAGGCAACTTTAGAATGTAAGGATAGCAAAGTTCTGCTTCGGTATCAGTGGGGTGTTTAAAACTTTGTGATTGATTATTTATAAGGACAACAATTGCACAATTAATCAAATAAGTGAAATATTAGTCACAGCCCTGGTATCCCTACATACAGTAGTTCCTCTCCTCCTCTCCTCCTCTCCTCTCCTCCTCTCCTCCTCTCCTCTCCTCTCCTCTCCTCTCCTCTCCTCTCCTCTCCTCTCCTCTCCTCTCCTCTCCTCTCCTCTCCTCTCCTCTCCTTCTCCCTCTTCTCTCCCTCTCCTCTCCTCTCCTCTCCTCTCCTCTCCTCTCCTCTCCTCTCCTCCTCTCCTCTCCTTCTCCCTCTTCTCTTCCCTCTCCTCTCCTCTCCTCTCCTCTCCTCTCCTACTCTCCTCCCCCCCTCCTCTCCTCTCCTTCTCCCTCTTCTCTTCTCTCCTCCTCTCCTCTCCCTCTCCCTCTCCCTCTCCTCTCCTCTCCTCTCCTCTCCTCTCCTCTCCTCTCCCCTCCCCTCCCCTCCCCTCTCCTCTCCTCTCCTCTCCTCTCTCTCTACCCCCCCCCCCCATCAGGAGGAGGGTCCCCCTACATGAGCCTGGTCCTGCTCAAGGTTTCTTCCTGTTAAAGGGGAGTTTTTCCTTGCCACTGTTCCTTGTCTGGGGTCAGGCCCTGGGATTCTGGAAAGCGCCTTGAAACAATTTTGATTGTATAAGACGCTATATAAATAAAGATTGATTTGATTTAAACATTGGCAACATGACGTATGTGAGGTTTAGGCAACTATTGATGTTCTGCAATCAAATATCTAAATATTTTTGCACCACTTATAGCTGCATGTTATTGTCTGCCTGTCCCAGGAGGAATATGTGTCAGAGGGGTTAGAGTGGTCCTTTGTGAAGTATCAGGACAACCAGAGCTGTCTGGACCTCATGGAGGGAGGCCCCGTCGGTGTCTTTTCGCTCCTTAATGAGGTACACAGCTCGCTCTGTTCCACTGGGTTTGTCCCCGAAACAGCTGAAGAAGGTTGCGTTTCCCCGCAGGAGAGTCGTCTGAACCGAGCCTCCGACGCACAGACTCTCCGGGTTCGCTTGGAGAAGGAGCTCAGTAATAACCCCAGCATCAGCTGGGACAGGTTCAGCAGGGAGCCGCACTTCACCGTGGCCCATTATGCCGGTGGAGTCAGCTACCAGATACAGGGAATGGTGGAGAAGAACAAGGTGCGTAGAGGAGCCTGCTCACTCCTGTTGTAGTGACATCACAGGGGCAGCAGCTCATCTGGTGTTACAGGATCCCGTCCCTCCAGAGCTCATCAGCCTGCTTCTGAAGTCGGACGTCCCGCTGCTCCGCCACATCGTCTCTGGCAAGGATCCCAAGGACCAGAGCACCAAAGAGCTCAGTAAAGTGACGGTGGTCTCCAAATTCAAGGTAGGCGCTCCACTGTTTGAAAGAGGCAGGGTCTTTCCTACGTTATGAGACACGGCCTTGTTTAAGAGGAGGGTGCGCCAGGTCTGAGCTGAAAGACTCCTCCTGCCTCACCGTAGAACTCCCTGGAGAGCCTGATGAAGATCCTCCACAGCACGACGCCTCACTACACCCGCTGCATCAAACCCAACCCAGACTGCCAACCAATGACCTTCCAAGAGGAGCAGGTGGGTATTCTACACGCCTGACGGCAGCAAGGGTTGACCGTGTTCTAATGGACGGGTGTTGTCAGGTGACCTCCCAGCTGAGAGCCTGTGGGATCGTGGAGACTATTCATATCAGCGCTGCTGGATTTCCAATACGGTAATAAATGTCTGTTTGAACACTCTGAGCGGGTTCCTTTGTTTTACTGGTCTTCTCTGTTTAACAGGATTCCTTTCAAAGACTTCCTGCAGCGTTACGGAATAATTGGAAAACACTCGGGTTCCAAATCGGGTGGTGATTCTGCTGATCACGGTAATGACGGATTATAGCAGATTCTAATGATGCTCTGCTTTTCTTCGTGATTCACTATTCTAAATGGGTTCCTTTATTCTCTCTTCTCGGGGCTGTTTTCATCTAGCGTATAAAAACTGGCGTTTCTCCTAAAACGAGCAGATCTTATGACCTTTGCAGGTAAATGCATGGCTGGAGCAGCTCTGCATGGCCTGCTACATTTAGTCCTCGTTTCTAGTCGCTGCCTGCCTGAAGTCACTTAATGGGAACTGAGGCAACGGTCACAGCTCCGGGGTCAGATTTGATGATTATCCTTTATTCACACTAGTTGGGCTCCATCTGATCAAATCAAAGCTTGACAGAGCTGTTAGCATGTTCGTAGAGTAGTGGGGAGCTCAGCCTCTTCACCTGTGATCGGCGCATGCAAATGCTCTCATTTTCTTCTTCTTTCGTTCATCTAATTTCTAATTTTGTCGATATAAAACCGAATCTCTAGATTTCTTCTGGAGCTCTATCTGATGTGCTTCATTTAAAGGGCTCACGGGTGTGAAGGAAGCGTGCCAAGAGGTGAAGAAACTGCTCCGTGTGGTTTTCCAGCACACACAGAGGGACCTGTTGATCGGCCTTGACCAGGAAAGGCACAACGCGCTGGTCCACTGTGGGAGGACGAAGGTGTTCCTCAGCCAGCCGATGGTCAGTACGCCCTTTAAAATGACGGAAAGCCTTGAACGGTGAGAGAACTGACCTGCCTGGCTGTTGGGCAGCTGCATCTGCTGGAGGATCGGAGGAAGACGATCCTGTCTCGGTGTGCCTTCACCATCCAGTGCTGCTGGCGGCGGTACCGGCGCCGCCGACACCGTTGCTGCCAACAGTCTGCCACCCTGATCCAAGCAGGTAATCTCTCCATCGGGTTTCTGCTGGTTCTGACCTGGCTGTCTGGGCCACAGGAAGCTTGTGTGGATCTGGTTCCAATCCCTGAAGCTTATTTGATTAACCACGAGTTAGTCCCTCCTGCTACAGCAGCTAAAGATGCTAAAGTGTGTCGTGCCGTCTGCAGCGGTGCGGTCGTGGCTGGTCAGGAGGAAGCTGAGGAGGTGGGACAGAGCAGCTGCCGTCATCCAGAACACCTGGAAAAAGTGGAAGGTGAGACTCACAAGAGTGGCTGTGAGCATCCTCCCATGCATGCTAGCGGAGCTCTTTTAGCCTCTGCCTCCGTTTGTAAGCAACAACGTCCGGCATCTTCAATACTGACTCAATGTTCCCATTGTTGTTGCTATAATGTGTCACATTTACTGTGGTGATATTTATCTGTCACTGGAACTGATGAATGTGTTCTGTGGATTCCACGGACGCCTTTTCTGTGTCAGACTCTATTAAAATCCCTGGCCGAGGCCGAGCTGGACGATGCCAAGGACCTAGCAGAGGAAGATCCTCCTGGTTTGACCCCTGTTGTGAGGGAGCGAGGCTCGGTGCAGCTCTCCCACATCCAGGAGCCCGTCACAGTGCGAGGGTGGCCCATGGGCCTGGCCCTGGCCTCGGCCCCGTCCATTACCGTGTCTATGACGGCCACTGGCCTCCAAAAGATGATGTCTGTGATGGCCTCCCTCAACCTGCCCTCCAGGAGGGGGGAGTACAAGGTTGAGACCAACCAGTGCACACGGGAACTTGCCTCCATACGCGCCCAACCAAAGGTGAGGATCCCTCCCCTCCCCGCCAGCTGATCGCACCCTGTTTCCTGTTTTCCTTGTTGGAGCTGACTCAGCACATTTCTGCCACCCAGGGATCGGTGAAGCTGCACTGTCAGCGGTCGCCACTTCTGTATGCCGACCGGCAGCCAGACCTAAAAAGTGACGTGACCGGGTTCAACGAGATCCTGCTGGAGAAGACGCTGTGAGAGGCCACTGGCCCACGTGCACAGCTGCTCTTCCTGGAACCGACGCTGACGACAACCAGCAATTTAAGAGGGAACCTGGCTTTGTTCTGACTGTGGTACAAACAGGCCACCGCCTTTATTGCAGGCTGTCATCTAAGAGCATCTTAAACGGGTTTGTGTTGACGTCCGTCTGCAGCCTCCGAGTGGCGCCGCTGCTGTATCTGGGGTCCTGCTGGAGTCTTAAAACAAGCAGCGCGGGTCCGTAAAGACCTGTGTTTGATGGAGCCGCGTTAAACCAAAGAGCTGCTAGCTTTAGCACGCTGCCATCCGTTCCAGACTCGTAGACTTGTCGTTCTACGCGATACATGTCGTGATCCTTTTTAAAATGACTTCTGTAATCGATGCAGGGAAAAAATGCAGCAGGTTTTGCACACGTCTAAATCCACGCACAGGATGGCGCCAAGGACGTCGTAAAATGTAGAGATTTTATAAGAACTGTCAGGTTGGTGTCGCTGCTCTCTGATCATTATGGGTTGTATATGTGCAGTCGTCTTCACTTAAATGTGCTGCAGGCCAAAGCAACAAGACCAGCACAGTTAAACATACCAAAGTCGTCTTCTCCAGAGAAACACATTTTAGAATTCGTGATTTCTGTATTAAAATACCGTCTCCTACTACACTACAGTTAGGGTCAGCGGTCGGTACCGCCGGACGCTGCAAGACCTGGAAGTAACTTCAGTCCAAATACTTTTACTGGATTAAATGTGATTGTTCAGGCTCTTTATTTCACCCACCGTTTGTCATTTTACAGACGTTTAGGAAGGTTTTGTGGATCCAGTTTATCAGGATGTTCTTGAGCTGCAGCTCTTACGACACCGTGACATAATGTACTGTACATTACATGGAAATACTTATATGAAAATATATTTCAGCGTTTAAACACTAAAAACCACTCTGCAATTAAATATATCGCTACAGGAAAGTGACTTCAAAGATGTTTTATGTTAAGAATTCATGAACTCTTTCTCTATTTAGTCATCACTGGGTGTTATTCTTCCACTCTGTACAATTTTCAAACACTGATCTGAAAATTCTGTGAAGAGCGGCTCGTGCATGGCGCCCTTCATAGCCTCACACTTCCTGTCTGCACTGTCGATGGAGCGCAACAGCCGTCTCAGATGTGGGTTGCACAGCAGATCTCTCAGCTCTTTGGACCGACCTGTCATCAGGAAAAAGCAAACTCAGCATTTCATCTTAGCACGGAAGCGAAGGCAGCGAAGGTGAGAATGAATGACCACCCAGGAGCTGCAGCCTCTGCACAGGCACTTGGTCGGTGACGTCATCTTCAGCCAGGAGACCCTCGGCAGTCCAGGGCTCTGTGGACACACACCTTCAATATATGCAGATATTCTACATTCTGAGTCGGTTCTGGCTTTTCCAGGCCTCCCCGGCAGCAGCAGGCGCTGATATTTCTACATATGCGGTGGCCAAAACATGGAACGCTGCGAGTTAATGTAGTAAAGTGTGTAAAACATGAGGTGGAAGGTGTGGGACAAAGGCATCATACTGGTGTTTGGACCCAGCGGGGGCTCCGGGGGGGCCTGCTGCTCTGAAGGAACACACACCTCTGTGGACATTAAGGAGAGGACGTTAGCAGGGTTTGATATCATATAATCATATAGAAAAGGTGCCGTTTACCTTTGTGCCTCTTGAAACAGACAAGTGAACAACTGTTGGCAGATAAATGGAATTGTGTTACATTCTCTGACTAACCCGTTATGCGACATAGATCATCCTTTCATCAATACATAAATCCCATCTTTGATGGATGGATTTGGAATATGGAAAGTCGCGTTATGAGCAGCGGGTTTGAGCCGTGCGGGTCGCCGTCCCATGTGGTCCAAACATCAGATCTTATTTTCAAGACAAATAAAGTGTCAGACGTCTGTGAATAGACCCAGAATCCTTCTCAATTGGCAAGCGCTCCTGTTTTAAAGAGGCTGAACACCGATACGCTGGAGCAGCTTTAGCCGTCTAAATGAATCCCAACATATCTTCCCAGTTTATGGTTGTTCTCAGCCTCCCAGTAACTCTTTTAGTCTGCTAAAATAACCCCAGACATGGCCGAACATCTCGGGGTGTGCTGGAGAAACTTACTATCTGACGTTACAGGCTGGACACCGGTACTTTGGTGTGTGTTCGCTACACACGTCACACACCTTCATCTCCACGTTTGATCCCTCTGATGCTGGGCTTTCTTCTTCTTCGTCTTCTTTTTCTTCTTCTTCTTCTCCTAAAGAATGTTGCCAATTAGGCGCGAGAACGCGGTTTGCTGCCCTCTGCCGGTCATAATTAAAATGCACCGAGTGAAATAAAGTCTCAGAATGTCTTTTGTTTGTATATATATATATTTATTTATTTTTTCTATTATTTGGCAGCTTGCACATTTGCTTTTCATTGTCTGTAGACCTAAGACACTTGGTCCGAGTTGAGTTATGTCCACATGGAGCCCTTTAAAGGACTTTCATTTACCAGAAATGATTAGATTGTCCAGTCTGTTTGCCTAAAACAATGAGAAACAGGCTCGAACAGCTTTTGCTTTGCCTGTTTGTCCCCCTTTTTAATAAAAGTAGCATTAATTGTTGAATATTGTTTTAGAACAGGGCTGCTTCGCCAGATGCCCTGCAGCCATTACCTCTGGAGCGCATTAGTACGCAACAGAACAGATGATTGTGATGGCCTGGAAATAAGAGGGCTCCATTTAAAACCTGCACAAGTCCTGGTTGGTATCGGCTCACTGCCCTGCTTGCCAGTGTCTGAACCAGTTCACTTGTGAGTCACTGTGCACAAACATTTCCTTTTTCTGCGTGTCCTCAGGCAGAAAGCCAATATCCACATCCTTCGCCTTGGGTGTGCCTGCCTTCTAAAAAAAAACACCTATATTTCATCATATAACGGTCAGAATACGTTTTTATCAAAGTGTAAGCAAGGACAATATGATGCAAATGTGTTTTAATCACATTTATTTCAATAGAATTAAAATCCAGCACGTCTTCTGCACCCACAGAAGTGACTAAACGCGCGCTTATAGCTATGAAGCACACACACCAATGACCTATAAAACAGGAACTATTCTTGCACAGGCGGTAACTTGAGAGCCAAAGATCTAGTTGCAGGTTAGTGTGGAATGTTGAGCCGTTTAACGACCGCCTGCGGGGCAGCGGGAGTCACAGGCTCCGTTCGGTGGGTCGGGGAAGGCAGAGACGACACTCGAGCACCACGGTCAACACCACAGACACCGGTCAGGTCCACATCTAGAGGGAAATAAGAAGAAGGCCATGAAGCGAGGGCCGCTGCGGGATCCGGGTCAGCACGGCAGCAGGCGGGCCGCCGGGGTAATGCCGCAGCAACACACCTGCACCGCTACCTGCCGCGGAAACACACCTGCACCTCTACACCTCACCTGGAGAAGCGAGGGGGGCCCTTACGACGGCGAACTCTTGGTCCTTCTGCGCTTCATCTCGCTGTTCTGAAATTTTTCCACGATCTTCCTCTCGTGTCCTGCGGGGCTGTGGCGGTTCGTGTTCAGCTCGATCTCCCTCTTGGTCCTGCCTTTGCCGCGCGCGTGGCATGAGTATTCCATCAGATTATAGTAATCGTATTGATCGTAATATGCCTCTTCGAAAGAGACCAGCCTCTCGATGTCTGTCGCCATTTGGAGACGGAATACTGCAGCTTGTCGGGTCGACGAGTCTCGGAGCGAGTAAACAAGTGATGTCACCCTCTGTTTATATTCGCGCAGTCACGTGATCGAGCTCGCCTCTGACTCCCTTGTAAATAGACTCTTCTTAACGTTGTTTAAATAAACACTGAGCCTAACATGGTTTTATTTTTTGATGAATTTTGATAAACATAATTATAGCAGGTCGCCCAAAGAGGATTATGAGGATTTAATTTTGACTCTTGCAAACTAATACCGATACTTGGTATTGTATCGCGTCAACCGTTTTCGTATCTTTATTTTAAAGCGTGTCGCGTGAACGAGGATGAAAACTAATTGAGCTCAATGTGGGCGAAAGGATGTAAAGATTTAAGTGGTGTGTGCTGTATTGTCGCTGCGTCATGAATAAAAACAGCTAACAGCGCAGCCACATCGCTGCTGTTTCCACAGGTTGTTGTCTTGAACGCGCCCTGGCTGGGTTCCCGCGCCCCTCCCCTCCCCGCGCCCCGCCCATCGCCCCGCCCATCGCCCCGCCCCCGGCGTCGCGGAACGTGGTGACGCAGAGTCCACGTCGCAGCTGTGTGTCGCAGGCGAGCTCCCTGCGTATGTATGCGTGTCTCCAGCCAGGCCAGACAGCGATGGCGGCGCCCGTCCTGAGAGTATCCACCCCTCGGTGGGAAAGAATAGCCCGGGTCCTCGTGTGCCTCCTGGGCATACTGCTGTCTCTGTACGCCTTCCACGTGGAGAGGGAACATGCTCGGGATCCCAGTTATAAGGCTTTGTGCGACGTCAGTAGCTCCATCAGCTGTTCTAAAGTGTTCGGCTCCAGGTAATTTGAATTCCGCAAAGAGCGCTCAATGGAGCCGCTATTGTGGCGGTCTGGGAGGGGAACCGCAGGTTTAACTGTCTGCGCGAGCGTTTAGGGCGGGAGCGGGAGCGGGAAAGCAGCGCTCTCCTGCCCCTGATGCCCGCGTCCCTCCCCGGGCTCCCTCCAACATCCGAAATAAGACACATTATTAGCCGGGTAGCCTAGCTGCTAGCGCCGCTAGCCGTTAGCAGAGCCCATTGAGGACTACTAACTAACCCATAGTCGCGCTTCAACTACTCCTCGGTCACCTCCTGACTAATTCTGTCGTTTACCGGTTTGGAGTGGCTGTCCTCGCGCACGCTAAAGGGAGGAGTAGTTCCGAACACCGGCTCAAGAACAAAGTTATGGTTAGCTTGCGAGTGTGTGTGTGTGTGTGTGTGTGTGTGTGTGTGTGTGTGTGTGTGTGTGATGGTGCTGGTTCTGGTTCAACTCCATCGAATCGAGCCGAACTGAGCCAGTTTAAGGTCATCCCGGACAGAATGATCCTTTCACCGCCTGGCACGCGCTGCCCCTGCCGTCAGCTGCCAGTCCCTTCGGTGTCAGACCCCCCCCCCCCCCCCTTGGCTCCTGAAGGGGGAGCCACCCGGAGCACGGGGGAACCCCGTCTGGGTGGCCCCCTGTTGGGTCGGGACTTTGTTAGCAGACGGATCAACGGCTCAGGTGGGAAATGACCCGAACCCAGGGAAGACTGAGCCCAGGAAGATTGGGCTGGTTCTGAAGAAACCCGTCGGACACGTTGAGTGGAATGTAGCCTGTCAAGAAGCGGAGCTGTTTGTCAGGAGGGTGTTGCAGCGCGTTCTGTTCCTTTGTGGCTGAAAGTTTGTCACCAACCGCGTGTGTGTGTGTGTGTGTGTGTGTGTGTGTGTCCGCTTTATCCCTGTTAATATTTGATGTTTCACCACTAGAATTATGAGGGGAATGACACCATCCCGCTGCTCTGATGAAGTGTTGCCTTTTTATTGTAAATGTGAGCCAAAGTGTTCAGACCCGGTTTCCACCCACCCTGGACGTGGTGGGCTTTGGGTGAAGGTTCTGAGGCAAACCCAACCCGGCACCTTCTGCCCAACACCGGCCCCTCTGCTACGCTTCCGTCTCCTCTGTCTTATCAGAATTCATTGATTTTCTGAACTGGCAGTACAGTAATGGACCAGTTGAGTCAGGTTTTCCCCAGAGTTCTGCTGGACGGGCCTGTCGGAACCGTTCAGCAGCTGGTGGAGACGTTTGCTGTTGCTGCCTCCACCGCTCACGTGTCTGTGTGCTTTAGGTGGGGCCGAGGATTTGGACTCTTGGGCTCCATTTTTGGGAACGACAGCGCACTGAACCAACCCAACAGCGTCTACGGGATCGTCTTTTACGCCTTCCAGCTTTTACTAGGTAAGATGGGCCGGAGCGGGACCGGAGCGGCCCGACCCAAACGCTACACTTGACTAATGCCAGCTCACATGACCGTCACATCAGTGGCCACAAATAGTGGTGCTATTACACGGAGGAAGGCTTTATATCACACTCACTTCCTGTTTCTGCCCGTCTGGTTCTGACACACACTCTCGTCTGGCCTGGGGCTCCCTGGGTCACATGACCCCCCCTCCCCAGTTGGGATGACCTCATTTAAGGTCGTCTCACCAGTAACTAACCCTTAATGTTGCCACCAATCAGAGTCAAAGTGCGGGTGACTCCGGCGGCCTGCTGGTGGCGCCGCCACGGGCCGGCGCCACCACGGGCCGGCGCCTGTGGCCGGGAGCGCTCTCTCTCTTCATGTCTGTGCTGCAGCTCTGTCTAAGCTCTCCTCTCTTCTCCGGCTCCAGGAATGACGGTCAGTGCGATGGCGGCCCTGATCCTCATGACCACGTCCATCATGTCGGTGGTGGGCTCGCTCTACCTGGGCTACATCCTCTACTTTGTCCTCAAGGACCTGTGCGTCATCTGCGTCACCACGTACGCGCTGAACTTCATCCTTTTTGTCCTCAACTACAAGCGACTGGTTTACTTGAACGAGGCCTGGAAGCAGAAGCTCCAGGCCAAGCAGGACTAAGCTGTTCAGAACGGCGGTGAAAAATCAAATAAACAAACAACAACGTCAAAAAAAAAAAGAACAAACACGTGACCTCTGGCCATTTGAATTGCCTCCAGGAGACCTTGCTTCCAAACAATGTTTCTGCTGCTGTGTTTCAAAAATAACCCAAGCGTGGGGCCCGGTACCTCGGCGTGTCACGCGTGGAGGCTTCTGCCAGGATGACGGCCTCTTAAATTTCCTTTAACCTTGAGTCCGCGTGGGACGGGGCTGGTGGCGCCGCGCCCCGGCCAGGAAGGATGGAGCACATGTGAACAAAAAGGTGTGGGTGGAGGGGGAGCAGGAGGATGGAGGGGGTGTGGAGGCCCTGGTCCTGCACAGCAGCAAAGCACCTAAATAATCAGGTCCCAAATTTAACAACCCCTTCCCAAATTGTGCCGTTTGGAGACGGAAGTCTGCCCGGATCTGCGTGAAGGATCCCACTCGTACCGATGGAGGCGTTTTTGCTTTGTTTCTTCACGACGTGTGGCATGTTTGTGTCTGAAGGGACCGCTGGAGTCCAGAGAGGAGGACGGGGGAGGTCCCGCACACAGCTGCTGAGCAGTGCTCCAGTCTAGGCTGGGACGGACCAGGACGTGATCAGCTGGTCCTCCTGGGTGGAGGAGGCAGAGGATGAGCTCGGGACATCTTCTGCCCTGCACTCCTGGTCAGGCGTGCACGTCAGCGTCGTTCGGGATTCTTCCGGTTATTCGCCAACGTTAGCGCGAAGGCGCCCTCGCTCTCGTCTGAAACGCATCCCTGACCAGCAAACGTGCCTGGAGGAGGGCGACGGTTCTTCTGTGTTCCGGTCCTGGTCCCGTTGAGCTGTCACAGGTGCAAGGCTTTATTTTTGTGACCACTCTTTTGTAACTGAAGGTACCAGCGAAGTGTTCCTCCCTCCTCAACGCTGCTGAGGTGGAGAAGGTTGCTCCTACAGCGTCCCGCACCTTCCCCTTGTGTCCACCTCCACGCTTTAGTTCCTCCTCTTTGCTTTAGTTCCTCCTCTTTGGTTTAGTTCCTCCTCTTTGGTTCTCACCTGAGCCCAACTGTGACGGTGATCTTTCCGAGCTGAGTTGCAGTTCTTCGGCGGGACGCCAACAAAAGTGACGAGGACAAACGATTCTGAAGGACCAGGCGTCCGTCCAGAAGCCATATGTGGAGGCGGGAGGATCCAGCAGAGCCGTCCGGGCGGCTTCCTGGAGGCAGGTTCTGGTCCACAGTTGCTCTTCTGCCCCAGAGAGGAGCGACACCGGACCCGTGCAGAGGTCCGGACCCGTGCAGAGGTCCGGCTCTGACGGCCGTGGTGACCTCGTGATGGCGGGCAGGGGGAAACTGGCCGTTTCCCTCTGGTGGGCTCAACGCCGCCTGTGGTTCTGCTGTTTTTGCTGCTGTGACGTCTGTCTGGTCCATCCACACGTATGAAGATAGAGGAGCCTTCACGTGCACGTGCACATGCACCACCCATTGAGAGGTTTTCACAGATTTAGCTTAAAGGAGACCATCGCAACTGATGATAAACCAGCCAGGAAGAGCCGACTTTCCCCATGACTGGTGGCCGTGGCCCAGCATGCATCAGTGCTGAGCCGTCTGCCGCCACACAAACGCTCCGTTCTTTCCCTGAGACGCAGCGAAGGATGAGGAGCAGCCAGCTGCCTGACGTGGAGCTCCTGCAGCTCCCACGCGCCTGTTAGTGGTTCTCATTCATCAGCAGATGCGGAGCATCACACTTGGAGCCGCGCGGAGCTTCACGTTTGGTGCGGAGCTTCACGCTTGGAGCCCTGCGGAGCTTCACGTCTGGAGCCACGCGGAGCTTCACGCTTGGAGCCCTGCGGAGCTTCATGTTTGGTGCGGAGCTTCACGCTTGGAGCCGTGCGGAGCTTCATGTTTGGTGCGGAGCTTCACGCTTGGAGCCGTGCGGAGCTTCATGTTTGGTGCGGAGCTTCACGCTTGGAGCCCTGCGGAGCTTCACGCCTGGAGCCACGCGGAGCTTCACGCTTGGAGCCCTGCGGAGCTTCACGTCTGGAGCCACGCGGAGCTTCACGCTTGGAGCCGCGCGGAGCTTCACGTCTGGAGCCGTGCGGAGCTTCATGTTTGGTGCGGAGCTTCACGCTTGGAGCCCTGCGGAGCTTCACGCTTGGAGCCCTGCGGAGCTTCACGCTTGGTGCGGAGCTTCACGCTTGGAGCCGCGCGGAGCTTCACGCTTGGTGCGGAGCTTCACGCTTGGAGCCGTGCGGAGCTTCACGCTTGGAGCCCTGCGGAGCTTCACGCTTGGTGCGGAGCTTCACGTCTGGAGCCGTGCGGAGCTTCACGCTTGGTGCGGAGCATCACACTTGGAGCCGCGCGGAGCTTCACGTCTGGAGCCGCGCGGAGCTTCATGCTTGGAGCCCTGCGGAGCTTCACGTCTGGAGCCCTGCGGAGCTTCACGTCTGGAGCCGTGCGGAGCTTCACGCTTGGAGCCCTGCGGAGCTTCACGTCTGGAGCCCTGCGGAGCTTCACGTCTGGAGCCGTGCGGAGCTTCACGCTTGGAGCCACGCAGAGCTTCACGCTTGGAGCCACGCAGAGCTTCACGCTTGGAGCCCTGTGGAGCTTCACGTCTGGAGCCACGCAGAGCTTCACGCTTGGAGCCACGCAGAGCTTCACGCTTGGAGCCCTGTGGAGCTTCACGCTTGGAGCCACGCAGAGCATCACGCTTGGAGCCCTGTGGAGCTTCACGCTTGGAGCCCTGTGGAGCTTCACGCTTGGAGCCCTGCGGAGCTTCACGTCTGGAGCCGCGCGGAGCTTCACGCTGGCAGGTCTGAAGCTGCCCGTGGTGGCGCTGAATTCACCCGCTACTCCAGCCCAGAGGAAAACTGCCCCTCCTTAACACCACCACCACCAAGAAAAGTGCCTCCTGTTGGATCAGCAAGCGCGGCTCCGCCCTCTTAAAATGATGCATCCATCATGCGGAATTGAAAGGTCCTGTCGCACGTCTCTCCCTCAACCTGGACCCTGTTCAGACCAGTCCTGTCCTGCTGCTTCCCCACATCATTTGAAGGTCAAACCCCTGATTTCAGGACCCCCCTGGGACTCCCCTGTGGAGGAAGGCTCACCGGGCACCTCTGCATTGCCAAATCTGTCTTGTGTCATTTTCAAATGTGTTTTCTTGTGGCAGTGTTACAGGAGCGGCAGGAAGGTGTTCAATCCATCGCACTGAAGGGAAGTTCCTGGAAAAGGGTTTTTAATTGTGTCGTTGTCGTGTGGAAATGATCTACCATTAAAACATTCCCTCAGAAGCTTCTCACCACATGATTTCTTCCAGAGTTTCACCATTCTCAGACCCATGTGGAGGGGTCACCTGAGGTCACAGCCAGGTCGGCCAAGCATTGGGACAGCTGGTTCTTATGCTGGGCCAAACGGGCCTCCTGGTGCCTCCAGTTCTCAGCACGTGCACGAAGGACAGTTGTTCTTGGTGTGCAGGTTTATTTTAGAAAAGTAGTTACTCACACACACAGGGAATGAAACGCACAGAAAGCCAGTTTAGGGGAAGGTCGCACCCCCGTTCAGGTGCATCCAGAGGCTTTAAATGACACTGGAATGTCACATTTGATCATCAAAATCTTCATCTATCAGAAGTGAAAAGCAACGTTCCAACTAAAGGCACTAGAAGCTCTCGTAGCAGCATCAAAAAATGCTCTTTGGTTCTAAAAATGACACGTGACCACGTTCACCAGCATTTTCCATAAGACAGTGCTTCAATGGGGGGGGGTCATTGTGAGCAGGGGTACTTGGTCCAGGGAGGCAGGCGGCCCGTTTCATTGGCCAGCGCCCAGTATCGCTCTTTCAGGAGGAAGGCGGCGGCTTTGGGCTGCCGTTGTCTGGTGAACACCCCCTTCTTGTTTCCCACCACTCGTGTGACACCTGCAGACAGAGAAGAAATGATGAGGCCACAGAGGAGCATCACACACACCAGGGCCCCGGGGGGCCAGCAGAGGGCCCCGGGGGGCCAGCAGAGGGCCCCGGGGGGCCAGCAGAGGGCCCCGGGGGGCCAGCGGTTCTACTGTCTGAATGGCCCAGGTCCACCACTGTTTCTACGGCTTTATGAAGCGTCCTGCTCATGAGCCTTTCGTTCACCTGTGGGAGGTAATCCTCTAATCTCGTCAGCGTCAGACGCTAACGAGCGGGGGTTTATTGTTCGGCAGCAGTAATCTAGGATCTGCAATAACTCCTGGCACATTAGAGGAGCAGGAACTCCTGACTCGGCCTGTTCCCTCCACAGCTCCTCCAGCTGTGCCTCCACAGGTGAGTCCAGCTGCAGCTACCTTGAGCGGTCATGAAGTCAGCGAAGTTCCAGATGAGTTCTCCGACGACGTACTGCTTCCTCTTCTGGTCAAAGGCACTGTGGTAGCTCCTCAGCACCTCCTTCTGGTACTCCTCTGTAAACATCATGGGTGGATCCTGCAGAATGGACGAAAAGCCCCTTCAGCTGCTGGGACAGGGAGCAAACCTGAGGCTGGGACCCCAGAAAGACAAGTGTGACGCGTGCTCACGCTGTGAAGGCCCGCCACGGCGTCGGCGCCGTATTCACTCTGGATGATGGGCTTCCTGTACAGCGAGTACCAGTTGTCGAACTGGGTGTTGAGCTGGATGCCGATGACGTCCAGGTGGCCCGAATCGTGGTACCAGGAGAAATAGCTGTTCACACAGACGACGTCCACGTAGGGGGCCTGAGGGGGCAAACACAGGGGGTCCGGGGGTTTACCTTTGTGTAAACGGGCAGGTTGTGTTCAGGTTGTGCCCCCGCCCCCATCCCCCCCCCACACACACACACACACACGAATGCCAACATGTCAGCAGTGGCTGCAGCGCCGCCTGCAGGCGCCCTCGAGTGATGCACAAACTTCTGTTTAAAATTACGTTTCAAAATATTCATCTTCTAATCCCAGTTTGATCCCTGAACTGCAGTTGACCTCTGACCTCTGACCACACCCACAGCTGGCTGCCAGCTGCCAGTGGGGTTTAACCTCGGCTCAACGAAAAACCCCGATAGATGACGCCGATACTTTGATGAGGATTCGTGCTGACGTCCGACACGCTGCTTTAATAAACCAGTGTAATAAAGCGCTGCTTTAATCAACCAGTTATTACCAGTTATTTTGGGATCACGCCCATATCGGACGGAGGTCAACGCTCACCCCTTTGTCTCGGCCGTAGTTGCTGCTGGTGACGTAGGTGACGGGCCGGGTGGGGTCCAGAGCTTTGGTGTGTTCAATCAAGGTCCTGTTAAAAAGAATCCAATGATGAAAGCGTCCGGATTACTCTGGCACGTTCGCCGCGCTCGTGTCGGCGACCCCGTCCAAGCTGAGCAGCACTCACTTGAAGTAAAGCCCAGCAGGGGGCATCTCCGACGCCGGTTCGTTGGCCACGGACCACATGACCACGGAGGGATGGTTCTTGTCCCGCCGCACGAGCTCATCCATGACGAACAAGTGGTGTTTGAGGGAGGCGTTGCCGAAACTGCGTCTAAGGGTCAGAACACACCGGATGAGAGTCGTCACCTCAACACGTGGTCTCATGGGATCAGCTGCCCCAATAACCCTCCGACGGATCCCCTCACGCCCAGCGGCTCAGGCAGGAAGCAGCCGGCGTCCAGCTGGAGCCGTTACCATCCAAGAACCCCCGTCCGAGGCCACGGTTCCGGCCCAGAGTCTCGCAGGGGCCTGCAGCACCAGTGGCCGAAGGCCGTCAGGAGAACCGGTCCAGACGCTCCACAGCAGCCTGACGTTGTTGCGTAATATCGGGCCTGAGCGAGCCTCCTAACGAGAACGTTAGCGGACTGGGCGGACGTCAATGTGACGACTCGGCAAAAACACGCACAGCTGTGGGGATGGCGCGCTGCTTTGATCTTTAATGAAACACAACTCCTTTAAATTATATGTAGCCGGAAATTGTCCTGTGCAAAGGCGGTCGTGGCGTGAGCGTGCACGGGCGTGCACGGCGTGCTCACCAGCCGGGATCAAGGCTTTACTGCCCGCGTTAGGCCTCATTGACGTGGCTATAACCGTGTTATAACACAGGGACACTCACATGTCTTTGATGCCCACCCCCGGGCACTCGTCGATGACCACGATGCCATGGCGGTCACACATCTGCAGGATCTCCTCGGCGTAGGGGTAGTGGCTGGTGCGGAACGAGTTGGCCCCCAGCCACTTCAGCAGGTTAAAGTCTTTGACCACCAGGGGCCAGTCGAAGCCTTTGCCCCGCACCTGAAGAGCGAGGGAGAAGAAAGAGGTTCAGAGGCTGGAACGAGGAGGGAGGAGCTCCTGCTGCTCCTGCTGCTCCCGCTGCTCCCGCTCACATCGTAGTCCTCGTGCTTGTTCACGCCGTGGAAGTAGAAGGGCCTGTTGTTGATGAGGAACTGGCTGCTGCTCACGTTGACCGTGCGGATCCCCACCGGCAGCGTGTACACGTCCTCAGAGGCCGCCAGCAGCCGCACCTACGCAGCAAAAGCAAATGGTCAGGGAGGCGTCTCAAGGGTCCGGAGGAGGATCCGACCGCTCAGTTTCTGCCTTTTTGGGCCTCCGAACGAGACCAAAGTCAACGAGAGGCAGCGGTTTGTGGGAGGAGCCTGCTGGACTGGCTGGTCCTACCTCCAGAGAGTAAAGGTAACCCGGACTCTCGTGCATCAGGTACGGCCACCACAGCTTGACGTCGGCCACTTTGAGAACGCCGGCTTGCTCGCTGGAGGTGGCCACCGAGCGCCCGTCTTTGTCCACCAAGTCCACCTTCATGCTGAACGTGGAGGCGCCCTGGACCCAGACTTTGTATTTCACGAACCCTGAAGACAGGAACGGGGAAGCACACGCAGTCTCTGGTCAAGGGTCACGGGCAGATGAAGGTCCTGCTGGTGCCAGGAGCTGCCTGTTCACCTGTGCTGTCCAGGAAGTCCGTCACCACGGTGACGTCATCGATATATGCTCCGGGGGTGGTGTAGAGCAGCACTGACCGGTGGAGGCCGGCGTAGTTGAAGAAATCAAAGTTGATGTTTTGCACGAAAAACCCTTCGGGATACCTGTTCCAGGGAGATGGTTGGGGTCACCATGGGAACATGGCTCAGAGCTTCAGCCCGACACCCCGACCAGAGCCGGGGACACTGGGAGCTTACTTGGTGCGGTCGTCCATGTGCTGGATCATCCCTGGAGGAAGCGTCTCCAGGGTCAGAGTGTTGTTAACGGCGATGGTGATCCTGCACGCGGTCGGGTCGCCGCGGACGACGCTGCCGATCTCGGCCTCAAAGGGAAGGTGGCCGCCTTCGTGCTCCGTCACCTTCACCCCGTTCACCCACTGCAACCACGTCAAACCTTTACACGTTGAACGCTCTCGTGAGCGCGGCCGTCCTCTGGGCCCTTACTCACCACTACAGAGCGATAGTGAGCGCTTCCCACACGGAGGACCAGTCGGGTCCCATCACCGGCGACCCAGCGGGCCGGCACCAGCACCTCCCGCTCATACCACACCCAGCCGATGAAGTCCCTCAAGCTGGAGTCCTGCGTGATGTCGTTGTAGCTGGCAGGGACGGGCATGTCCACCACAGGGCCGCTCTGCAGGACAGCAACACCCTGAACTCAACCTCAAACATGAGCAGCAACTGGAGCAGCAGCTTCCACAGCACAGGGACAGACGCAGCCACACATTTCACAACAGGAACCGTGTCCAGTTCCTGGACAGATGTCCAAGCATTGGTTTTACACTGCGACCTGGAGGGACATTTACCCCCATGACGCAGGGAAGGACAAAGGACACTGATAACTGCGGTGCAATGTTCTGTTACCTCCTCCAGACGGGCTTTGTACCACGCTCTCTCGAAGCCCTGATTCCTGTTCGGGGACATGTCGGCCCTGAACTTCCACAGGCCGTTCAGCTCCTTCACCTCCCTGGAGGAGGTCTCCCGGGGGAACAGCATGCCGGAGTCCAGGGGACACCCGCACCCCAACACCGTCAACAAGCACAGCAAACGAAACATCCCGCCCAGGACCAGCACAGCCGCACACGCTCGCAGCTGCTGACTGGCGAACTTATGCTCCCGGTCACGTGACTAACAGCGTCAGCTGACAGCTTCGGTGCTGCGTTCAATGCTATCGGGAAACTCTCAACCGGTTCAGGAGTACTGTACTCTTGGAGCCGCAATAATGTGCAAGAAATTAAACAGAAATGGCGAATATTTTCCATGTGATTTAAGATTATTTCGATTTAAATTTGATTGTGGGGTTGCTAACATTTATATTGATCATTTTAATGGAACGGACACCACAACATGACACTGAACGTCACGTTGCGTGATGCGTCCGCCCCCTGGTGGCCGATGCGGGAATAACACAAGTGATGGTGACAGACAGCAGGAACTCATCTTATGAAAGTGCATTAAATGTTTCATTTGCAACCCCAACAGATTAACTTAGCGTGTGAGTGGTTCTGGACTTTGAAAGGTTCAACTTTAAACTGAATATTTAATAAATAAATAAAAATCTTTCACTTCCTGGTAAAAATTCCCAACGACTTCTGCACATCTGGACCCTTTAATTTCAGTCCGTGCTTCTTTGGAAAAGTGTTGTCTAACTTATATTTGGAATTTTCCATCTGAGCTTCTGTGGATCGTCTTGATCGTTGGGCCCTAAAACTGCCCCGACTCGGGGCAACTTCCTCCAGCTTCACATGCTTCTAGTCCAAAAGAATGTCCTCGTCACGTTATAATCACTGGAATAGAGCAAAAATGCTTTTAAAGTTTAAGTTTAAAGTGCTTTTTTTAAATGCTTTTAAAGGTTGATCCAATATGTTTCAGACATGAAAGGAACCGCGTTCCCCAAATGTACGTTTATACTGACGTTTATACCGAAATACGTTTAATACGAACGCAACGTGAGCAGTGACGTCACGCCAACCTTTAACGCTAGATGGCGCGAAAGACTCAATATTCTGTAAAGGGGAGCAAAAGGAGGCCTGACGCACACACACACACACACACACACACACACACACACACACACACACACACACACACACACACACACTTCCTCTTCAGGTCCATGATGCCTGAACGTCCACGTGTCCAGCCTGCTGTCCATGTGTCCTGCCTGTTGTCCACCTGTCCAGCCTGCTGTCCACGTGTCCTGCCTGCTGTCCATGTGTCCTGCCTGTTGTCCACGTGTCCTGCCTGCTGTCCATGTGTCCAGCCTGTTGTCCACGTGTCCTGCCTGCTGTCCATGTGTCCAGCCTGTTGTCCACGTGTCCTGCCTGCTGTCCATGTGTCCAGCCTGTTGTCCACGTGTCCTGCCTGCTGTCCATGTGTCCAGCCTGTTGTCCATGTGTCCTGCCTGCTGTCCACGTGTCCAGCCTGTTGTCCATGTGTCCTGCCTGTTGTCCACGTGTCCTGCCTGCTGTCCATGTGTCCAGCCTGTTGTCCACGTGTCCTGCCTGCTGTCCACGTGTCCAGCCTGTTGTCCACGTGTCCTGCCTGCTGTTCATGTATCCTGCCTGCTGTCCACGTGTCCTGCCTGCTGTCCACGTGTGCTGCCTGTTGTCCACGTGTCCTGCCTTTTGTCCACGTGTCCAGCCTGTTGTCCACGTGTCCAGCCTGCTGTCCACGTGTCCTCCCTGTTGTCCACGTGTCCTCCCTGTTGTCCACGTGTCCTGCCTGTTGTCCACGTGTCCTGCCTGTTGTCCACGTGTCCTGCCTGTTGTCCACGTGTCCTGCCTTTTGTCCACGTGTCCAGCCTGTTGTCCACCTGTCCAGCCTGTTGTCCACGTGTCCTCCCTGTTGTCCACGTGTCCAGCCTGTTGTCCACGTGTCCTGCCTTTTGTCCACGTGTCCTGCCTGTTGTCCATGTGTCCTGCCTGCTGTCCATGTGTCCAGCCTGTTGTCCACGTGTCCTGCCTGCTGTCCATGTGTCCAGCCTGTTGTCCACGTGTCCTGCCTGCTGTCCATGTGTCCAGCCTGTTGTCCATGTGTCCTGCCTGCTGTCCACGTGTCCAGCCTGTTGTCCATGTGTCCTGCCTGTTGTCCACCTGTCCAGCCTGCTGTCCACGTGTCCTGCCTGCTGTCCATGTGTCCTGCCTGTTGTCCACGTGTCCTGCCTGCTGTCCATGTGTCCAGCCTGTTGTCCACGTGTCCTGCCTGCTGTCCATGTGTCCAGCCTGTTGTCCACGTGTCCTGCCTGCTGTCCATGTGTCCAGCCTGTTGTCCATGTGTCCTGCCTGCTGTCCACGTGTCCAGCCTGTTGTCCATGTGTCCTGCCTGTTGTCCACGTGTCCTGCCTGCTGTCCATGTGTCCAGCCTGTTGTCCACGTGTCCTGCCTGCTGTCCACGTGTCCAGCCTGTTGTCCACGTGTCCTGCCTGCTGTTCATGTATCCTGCCTGCTGTCCACGTGTCCTGCCTGCTGTCCACGTGTGCTGCCTGTTGTCCACGTGTCCTGCCTTTTGTCCACGTGTCCAGCCTGTTGTCCACGTGTCCAGCCTGCTGTCCACGTGTCCTCCCTGTTGTCCACGTGTCCTCCCTGTTGTCCACGTGTCCTGCCTGTTGTCCACGTGTCCTCCCTGTTGTCCACGTGTCCTGCCTGTTGTCCACGTGTCCTGCCTTTTGTCCACGTGTCCAGCCTGTTGTCCACCTGTCCAGCCTGTTGTCCACGTGTCCTCCCTGTTGTCCACGTGTCCAGCCTGTTGTCCACGTGTCCTGCCTTTTGTCCACGTGTCCTGCCTGTTGTCCACGTGTCCTGCCTGTTGTCCACGTGTCCTCCCTGTTGTCCACGTGTCCTGCCTGTTGTCCACGTGTCCTGCCTGCTGTCCACGTGTCCTCCCTGTTGTCCACGTGTCCAGCCTGTTGTCCACTTGTCCAGCCTGCTGTCCACGTGTCCAGCCTGCTGTCCACGTGTCCTCCCTGTTGTCCACGTGTCCTCCCTGTTGTCCACGTGTCCAGCCTGTTGTCCACATGTCCAGCCTGCTGTCCACGTGTCCAGCCTGCTGTCCACGTGTCCTCCCTGTTGTCCACGTGTCCAGCCTGTTGTCCACGTGTCCAGCCTGTTGTCCACGTGTCCAGCCTGTTGTCCACATGTCCAGCCTGCTGTCCACGTGTCCTCCCTGTTGTCCACGTGTCCAGCCTGTTGTCCACGTGTCCAGCCTGTTGTCCACATGTCCAGCCTGTTGTCCACGTGTCCTGTCTTTCCCGTGTGATGTTTTGAGGAGGACACTCTTAGAGTCTTTTATGTTCAGAGCACATTAGATGATTTACTTTAGCAGATTTTCCCTGCACATCCAACTATTTCATGTGAGAGCGGGTCCGTCCCCTGGACTCAGGCCCTCGGGTCCAAGAGTTCTGACGTGTGTGATGCATGTCAAGAACAAGGAATGTGGAGCCAAGAGACGGGGACACGTCTTCATCCAAACATGCCTCAGGAAGGACATCTGCCTGGGATTAATGGAAGGTTAATGGGGAGTTCACGGCTAATTTCCTGGCTGGAGTCTTTTTCCCAGCCGTCCATTTTGGAAGGTTCGGTGGGTCGATCGCATCTGTCAGAGGTTCTGATTTAGAGGAGGGAGGACCAGGGACATCAGAGACGTCTCCAGCTCACAGTCCGGTGAGAAAAGGCCGACCGGGCTGAACCAGCAGGACTTTAAAGGCTTGTTTCTCAGAGTTGCTGCTTCTTAATGATCTGATCCGGCTCTCCAAGACCTCCACCCTGGCTTCTCTGGGCCCGGGTCCATCTCCCTCTAAACACAGGCAGAACTGTCAGGGTTCTGCTGCGGGGCCGACCGCGGCTCAGGAACGGAACCTCATCCCTTTTCAGCGCCAGTGACTTTGACTCCTCTTTGTTGTGCACTCGCCACCCTCGGCGGGAGGCTCAGAGGCACTACGGTTACAAAAGGAGTCACAACCTTGACTGGCAACAACAGCCAGGCCGGGGTCAGGCAGCGTCCAGGCCAGGACACGCCCACTTTTGTCCACTTTGTCTCTCGGTAGACCCTCGCTGTCCCTGCCGCTCGGCTTTAATTAGCATCGCACACGTCAACACCAGTTCTTCTGGTTATTGGTTCCTTCATCTGAGGCTTGTTGTCCCACGGGGGAGAGCTGGAGGGGGGTTTCAAAGGGTTTAACTAATGCATCATTGATTAGTGTGTGTGTGTGTGTGTCTGTGTGTGTGTGTGTCTGTGTGTGTGTGTGTGTGTGTGTGTGAGTGTGCATGGGCAGGGGGGGGGCACGATGCCTTTAATATCAAAAGTGCTACGTTATTTCCTGTCGTGGATCTCGTCCAGACTGGTGCTGAGAAGGGTGACATAGAAAAGGCAGGAGGGCAGAACAGCCCCCCCCAACCACCCCTGGGGCTGTTCCTGGGTCCAGACGTGCCCCCCTGTCCTCAGCCCACCTCTGGTCAACAGCACTCGCAGCTCAAACACCTTTCCTTCCTCACTCCTGCTCAGTTCTGCTCCTCAGTAAAGTGGTTCTCCTCACAGCAGCAGGACACTCTCCATGTGTCCTCTCAGATCTACCAGATCTACCGGATCTACCGGATCTACAGCTGATCTAAATCTGGTGACTCCCTCAGCCACACTTGCTCCTTTAGGCTGAGGGAGGAGGAGCTGCGCCTCAACACGCGTGACGGTGAGCGCAGGACGTTCCTCACGTGAAGGTCAGGAGTTGGAGCCACAGCTCCAGTCATGCCCAGCGAGCATGTGGCACCATGTCCAAAGGTCAACGTCCAACCTGTGTCCACACGTCCTCCGTCCAGAGCTGTGAAATCTGCATCATCCATGGACACACTGAGGCCACTCAGGACAGATGTTGAGGAGTGTGCATGATTATCTGATGAAGAGCATCAGGGGTCTTCATGAGGGGACCCACAGTGTCTGCTGATCGTTCTATTAATAGCAGCACGACTGCGTTAATGAGTAGAGTCCTAATAGCTGCTGGTTGAACATTACGGGCACTTTAGTCAATGTGTTGCTGGAGTCATTCGCACGCAGGAGGAGCATCAGTCAGATGCTTTTAATGTGACCTTCACAGGCTGGAGGAGGAACGTGGGACAAGGCCCAAAGAGGACTTGTGTCCACTGTAAAGGCACGAGCCTGGTGCCCAGAGGGACACGTCCCAACTGTGGGTGAAAGATCCAACCCAGCAGAGCTGCAAAGACCAACTGGAGCTCTGAGACGTTAACTCCAGCAGGGACGTCCAGGTGAGACGCTCAGTCAGGGACGTCCAGGTGAGACGCTCAGTCAGGGACGTCCAGGTGAGACGCTCAGTAGCAGGGACGTCCAGGTGGACGCTCAGTAGCAGGGACGTCCAGGTGAGACGCTCAGTCAGGGACGTCCAGGTGAGACGCTCAGTAGCAGGGATGTCCAGGTGAGACGCTCAGTCAGGGACGTCCAGGTGAGACGCTCAGTAGCAGGGACGTCCAGGTGGACGCTCAGTAGCAGGGACGTCCAGGTGAGACGCTCAGTCAGGGACGTCCAGGTGAGACGCTCAGTAGCAGGGACGTCCAGGTGAGACGCTCAGTAGCAGGGACGTCCAGGTGGACGCTCAGTAGCAGGGACGTCCAGGTGAGACGCTCAGTCAGGGACGCCCAGGTGAGACGCTCAGTCAGGGACGTCCAGGTGAGACGCTCAGTAGCAGGGACGTCCAGGTGAGACGCTCAGTCAGGGACGTCCAGGTGAGACGCTCAGTCAGAGACGTCCAGGTGAGACGCTCAGTAGCAGGGACGTCCAGGTGAGACGCTCAGTCAGGGACGCCCAGGTGAGACGCTCAGTCAGAGATGTCCAGGTGAGACGCTCAGTCAGGGACGTCCAGGTGAGACGCTCAGTCAGGGACGTCCAGGTGAGACGCTCAGTCAGGGACGCCCAGGTGAGACGCTCAATCAGGGACGTCCAGGTGAGACGCTCAGTAGCAGGGACGTCCAGGTGAGACGCTCAGTCAGGGACGTCCAGGTGAGACGCTCAGTAGCAGGGACGTCCAGATGAGACGCTCAGTAGCAGGGACGTCCAGGTGAGACGCTCAGTAGCAGGGACGTCCAGATGAGACGCTCAGTAGCAGGGACGTCCAGATGAGACGCTCAGTAGCAGGGACGTCCAGGTGAGACGCTCAGTAGCAGGGACGTCCAGGTGAGACACTCGGTAGCAGGGACGTCCAGGTGAGACGCTCAGTCAGGGACGTCCAGGTGAGACGCTCAGTCAGGAGAGGAGAGAGGAGAAGAGGGGAGGAGGGGAGAGGAGGGGAGAGGAGGAAAGGAGGAGAGGAGGAGACAGGAGAGGAGGAGGGGAGGAGAGGAGAGAGGAAAAGAGCGGAGGAGAGGAGAGGAGAGGAGGAGAGAGGAGGGAGGAGAGAGGGGAGAGGAGAGGAGGGGAGAGGAGAGGAGAGGAGGAGGAGGGGAGGAAAGGAGGAGAGGAGGAGACAGGAGGGGAGGAGGGGAGGAGAGGAGAGGGGAGAGGAGAGGGAGAGGAGAGGAGAGGAGGGGAGGAGGGAGAGGAGAGGAGAGGAGAGGAGAGGAGAGGAGAGGAGAGGGAAGGAGAGGAGAGAGGAGAGGAGAGGAGGAGAGGGAGGGAAAGGAGAGAGAGGGGAGGGGAGGGGAGGAGAGGAGTAGAGGAGAAGAGGGGAGGAGGGGGAGGAGGAGGGGAGGAGAGGGGAGGAGAGGAGAGGAGAGGAGAGGAGAGGAGAGGAGGAGGGGAGGAGAGGGAGAGGAAAAGAGGGGAGGAGAGGAGAGGAGAGGAGGAGAGAGGAGGGGAGGAGAGGGGAGAGGAGGGAGGAGAGAGGAGGGGAGGAGAGGAGGAGGGAAAGGAGGGAGCAGAGGAGAGGGAGGAAAGGAGGAGAGGACGAGACAGGAGGGGAGGAGAGGAGGAGAGGACGAGACAGGAGAGGAGGGGAGGAGAGGGTAGTGCTCAAACCCTTTGATGTGGGTCGCACCACACACCCACATCCATGTGCACATGCACATGCACGTGCACGTGCATGTGCTCATCAACGGTGTGAGTGAAGAGGAGAACCCATGTTTTTCAAAGAAGGTGAATAATGCATGAGGGCAACATCACGCAGCCTCGTCTGCAGCTCAGGGTTTCCTGCCCCGGGGGTGAAGGGGCTGCATGGTGAATGGGTCCTTCAGCATGTAAAGAACTCTGATGTTCTGCCCGTGGGGGTGTGCTGACAGCTCCAGAGCTCCACAGAGGATCCACGCATCACCCACGTGGATCCGTGCACCTCTGCTAAATATACTCCTCACATGCATGTGGAGAAGCAGCACATGCACATGTCACCGAGGTCACGACCCGAACGAGCCGTGGCGGCGTGAAGGCTCCATGTCCATATGTTCCTCCAGAGGATGTGTGAGGCCCCCGGGGCCGGGCCCCCCCCCCTCCACTCAGCAGGGGCTGCAGGGGCCCTTCACACACCGGACCAGCGAGAGGAAAAGCTTTCAGAGGGAGGAACCACGGCCGTTTACGTGAAAGGGGTTTTCTGAAGAGCTCGGCTAAAAATAACAACGATTCATCTTCACTCAAGTGGAGGCTGCAAATGGGGAGATTCTCACAACCTGCCGACGGCCGCCAGGCAGGAAGAGCGCCTCCAAAATAAAAGCCCACGTAGAAGCACTCGTTAGCAGGGAGGAGAAGCTAGCAAAGGATCCACAATCTGCTGCTTACCTGGACCCTCGTGCGCTCCATGGAGACACTAATGACACTAATGCTCGTGACTGTGGACGCAGATAAAAGAGTCGTGTCGAGATCAAAGCCATTAAAATATCAGAGCGCCGCAATTAGCCGCTAAAGTAGGGAGAAGGTTTAGAGTTTAAAATACAGGCCACAGCTCTAAAGCCAAACAGGACTGTTAATATCCTCTTATTATCATGTTATTATGGCATTATTATCATGTTACAATCCTGTTGCTCTCACTTTAGTATCATGTTCCTATCATGTTATTATCATGTTCCTATCATGTTATTATCATGTTCCTATCATGTTATTATCATGTTATTATCATGTTCCTATCATGTTATTATCATGTTCCTATCATGTTATTATCATGTTCCTATCATGTTATTATCATGTTATTATCATGTTCCTATCATGTTATTATCATGTTATTATCATGTTATTATCATGTTCCTATCATGTTATTATCATGTTATTATCATGTTATTATCATGTTCCTATCATGTTATTATCATGTTCCTATCATGTTATTATCATGTTCCTATCATGTTATTATCATGTTGTTGCATTCAGGACAACTTTTACCAAACTTGCCAGGTGTCAGGGTGCAGGTCAGTGGTCCTGGGGGGGGGGGGGCACGGGGGTCCTGGGGGGGGTGGTGGGTAGGGGTGGGGGGTGCAGCTGAAAAAATACCCCTCCGAGTCTCTAATCATCAAAGCTGGCTGACACAGCTTTGATGTCACATTCCTCAATTTGACCTGTAAAAGAATAATAGCACACACACACACCGACGACGTGCACGCCGTCCCGCTGCTGCTGGAGCCTCCTCGGGGACACCCACAGCGTCAGTGGACCCACGGTCCAACATCAACGTCAACAACAGACACGTTGAGGACACGTCGTCCTCCCTCCTTCATCACGCTGGAATAAACAACTTCAGATTGTCTTTGTTCATATTAAAGTTCTTGGGACCTTTAAAATAGCAAACATCACAACACACACCCACACCACACACACACACACACACACACACATCACACCCCCACACAGGACTACAGAGACACCACACACACACACACACTTGACTATGGAGTGGACGGTTAGAGTACACTGCAGAAGGTCTCAAGGAGAACACAACTCTGCAACCAGAGTCCCAAAATTAAACCCACCAACCTTCATCTCAATGTTGTTTTTGTTTGTTGTTTGTTTGCGGGCTGTGGTAATGATAGGCATGAATTTCCGTTGGCCTTGCTCATGGGCTGAGGAACGTTCCAGCGTGACCTGCTTCCACCTCCAGTATTCCCTTCTAACGACTTCCTGTGTTTCCAGCCCAAGCATTTCAGTGCCTGAGCCCCGGCGTTGTCCACACTTCCTGTCTAGTTCTGGTCCCCTGGCAGGAGGGTTAATCACCGTCTGTGATGGTGTCGAAGCCCCGGCGCTGGTGCCGGCCTGCAGCTCCAGACCCAGGCTGGCTGGAGGATTAGCACTCACTACCTGTCTGGCGTGGCTCAGCAGCATGAGTCTGCCTCCCTCCATCCTGGTGTTCTCAGGATGACTGTGTTGCCCTGACGCCACAAAGTCTTGCCCATTGTCCAACCTGGACAAGGTGTCTCTGCTTTTCCTCCTGCGAGCCCTCTCTGGGCTGGGTCCTCTGGGGCGGGGCCTCTCTGGGGCCGGGTCTCTCGGGGCCGGGTCCGCTCTGGGGCCGGAGCCTCTCTGGGGCCGGGGCCTCTCTGGGGCCGGGGCCTCCTCTGGGGCCGGGGCCTCCTCTGGGGCCGGGTCCTCTCTGGGGCCGGGTCCGCTCTGGGCCGGAGCCTCTCTGGGGCCGGGGGGCCTCTCTGGGGCCGGGGCCTCCTGGGGCAGGTCCTCCCTGGGGCCGGGTCCTCCCTGAGGCGGGGCCCTCTCTGGGGCCGGGGCCTCTATGAGGGCGCGGTCCTCTATGAGGCCGGGTCCTCTCTGGGCCGGAGCCTCTCTGATGGCCGGGTCCTCTCTGGGGCAGGGTCCTCTTTGGGGCCGGAGCCTCTCTGGGGCCGGAGCCTCTGAGGCCGGGTCCTCTCTGGGGACCGGGGACTTTCTGGGGCTGGGGCCTCTATGAGGCCGGGTCCTCTCTGGGGCCGGGTCCTCCCTGAGGCCGGGTCCTCTCTGGGGCCGGGGCCTCTCTGGGGCCGGGTCCTCTCTGGGGCCGGGGCCTCTCTGGGGCCGGGGCCTCTCTGGGGCCGGGGCCTCTCTGGGGCCGGGGCCTCTGGGGCCGGGTCCTCCCTGAGGCCGGGTCCTCCCTGAGGCCGGGGCCTCTCTGGGGCCGGGGCCTCTATGAGGCCGGGTCCTCTATGAGGCCGGGTCCTCTCTGGGGCCGGAGCCTCTCTGAGGCCGGGTCCTCTCTGGGGCCGGGGCCTCTCTGGGGCCGGAGCCTCTCTGAGGCCGGGTCCTCTCTGGGGCCGGAGCCTCTCTGAGGCCGGGGCCTCTCTGGGGCCGGAGCCTCTCTGGGGCCGGGTCCTCTCTGGGGCCGGAGCCTCTCTGAGGCCGGAGCCTCTCTGGGGCCGGAGCCTCTCTGAGGCCGGGTCCTCTCTGGGGCCGGAGCCTCTCTGAGGCCGGGTCCTCTCTGGGGCAGGGGACTTTCTGGGGCTGGGGCCTCTATGAGGCCGGGTCCTCTCTGGGGCCGGGTCCTCCCTGAGGCCGGGGCCTCTCTGGGGCCGGGGCCTTTCTGGGGCCGGGGGCCTCTCTGGGCCGGAGCCTCTCTGGGGCCGGGTCCTCTCTGGGGCCGGAGCCTCTCTTGAGGCCGGAGCCTCTCTGGGGCCGGAGCCTCTCTGAGGCCGGGTCCTCTCTGGGGCCGGAGCCTCTCTGGGGCCGGAGCCTCTCTGAGGCCGGGTCCTCTCTGGGGCCGGGGACTTTCTGGGGGCGGGCCTCTATGAGGCCGGGTCCTTTCTGGGGGCCGGGTCCTCCCTGAGGCCGGGGCCTCTCTGGGGCCGGGGCCTTTCTGGGGCCGGGGCCTCTCTGGGGCCGGGTCCCTCCCTGTAGGCCGGGTCCTCCCTGAGGCCGGGGCCCTCCGTGAGGCCGTGTCCTCTCTGGGGCCGGAGCCTCTCTGAGGCCGGGTCCTCTCTGGGGCCGGGTCCTCAGTGAGGCCGGGGGCCTCTCTGGGCCGGGGCCCTCCCTGAGGACGGAGACTCTCTGGGGCCGGGCCTCCCTGAGGCCTGCTGGTGAGGGGGACCAGCCCTGGACCCTGCTCACCACCTGCTGACGGGCGTTTGAAGGTGCTGTGCGCTGCCTCCTCTCCTGTATTTGGGGGGTTCTCCACATGATGAGGTGCATAACTAGCGTGTTAGCTTGATGATCCGGAACGCCCAACGAGCTGATGGTAACAGAAGGAAAGAGAGACTCTGACGCCCACAACATGATGAATAACACCTGTTTCTGCTGCCGTCCATCATTTCACTACATTGTCCGCACATATTTAGGATTTGCTGATGTTATTCTTGTGTAACAGGATGTTATATTCTCGTTGTTGGGCCCCCGGCCCCGTCCTATATGCACTGAGATAATTGTTGTCCTTATCTCCGTTTCTAACTCATCCACTTCCCTCCAACTGAAAACAGACTGGTTATCTATGAGACATCCTCCCTCAAGGCTGGGAGCCTGTGATGTCACCAGTCCTCGGCCCCCACGCCTATAGACCTCACCATCACAATGTGTGTGGGACCTGTGTGTGTGAGTGTGTGTGTGTGGTGGGGGGTCAACAGTTCAGGTCTGCAGCAAACATGTTTGTGTCAGTGGAAGATGGAAACTCTCACCTTGGTGTCAGTCTGGAGGTTGAAGAGCGTGAACGTGTGTGTGGAGGCCACCTGCCAAACAATGGCTATAAGAATAGACTCGTATGGACTCAGACACGCAGGAACTTTACGTTCTGAGTGGGCTCACGACTCAGGGCAATTATCATCATTATTATCATCATTTTCTCTTCTGACTCGAACATTTTAGACACGTTCGTCGCTGAACCGACACGCCCGTTTAGTTCTATCATGATAAAGTCATATGGATGGTTACTCTGTTGGCACGCCGGCTCCTGAGGACCTGCTGGTGGTTCATAGAGTGAGGCTTCTCCAGGACAGCTGGACTCATATCTCATATCTGGAGTCAGATGCATGTCACAAAGAAAAAAAACACAAGAAACAGGAAGAAATTAGTCAGAAAACCACAGTTTTGTTGTTTCCAGGTGAAGCTAATTAGCGTCCATGCTGCTGATGATCTAAGCATCGATGTGCTCACTGGTTCCTGTCAGTTTAGAGTCAACTACCACAGAAGAGTTGGTCCAAGTCCTGTGGGACAGCTGGAGGTTCTGGATGAGGCTCGTCTGTGTTTCTGCCCACACACGCGTCAGAATGTTGGTGACTGTTGCAGAACTGAAAGAGCAACACCTCCTTTGAGTCCTTCCTGTAAGCCAGCACCACAGAGGTGACTAATGTGGAACCCACAAACAGAATTTATGCATTTCTCACAGATGTGGGCCAGGGTTGAACGTTGCTGCTGGTAATCGGCGCTGAAGCCCACAGCTAGTCTGCCAAGATGCTGTGCTGTTTAATATTCCACTGGAGAAAGTCTTCCAAAATATCTGGAGGGGCCATGAGTTGCACTCCACCCACAAGCCGGTGATCCGTTCGGGTCTGGATTAAAGTGAAGGCTGTCAAATGAATGTTTGGGATCAGCAGAACCATCCAGGGCAGGGCTAGCAGCGCTAGCAGCGCTAGCAGGGCTAGCAGCGCTAGCAGCGCTAGCAGGGCTAGCAGACCACAAACACTTCCTGTCTCACCAGCAATCAAGCAAAGCTCATTAATGTGCTTCTCTGTAACGAGCTGCACGTTAATGAGCCTCTAAGACTCCATCAGTTCACTCCTGAGAATCCTCCTTCAGTCGGTGGAGAACATATAGCTCCGATGACATCATCGCGGGGGGTCAAAGGTCACGGCCAGGGTGGATGAGGCATAAATATTATCCCCCGCAGTGGCGCCCGGGTTTATATAAATAAACATGTCATTTTCTGCAGGGGGGGTAACAAAATTTCATCCCGGTTGGGAGAATAATTGACGGCAGGATGTGTGAATGATAAATATTAATAATTGTGGGGCCCAGTGTTTTGAGAGCCTCTCATCTGGGAGAATTCTGGAGAGGAAAAACCCAAACATGCCCCACAAACACCCACATGACTGTGGGAAAGGATGAGCGATCTGCTCTGGAGGGGCATTTACAGTATGGATGAATTCAATCACAATGCTGATAAATCCCATTGTGTCGTGTGTGTGTGTGTGTGTGTGTGTGTGTGTGTGTGTGTGTGTGTGTGTGTGTGTGTGTGTGGGTGGGTGTGTGTGTGTTAGCCTACAACAGTCCAAGCCATTGTCTCCTGTGTCTTCCAGCGCTGGTGCTGGGGGGTGACGCAGACCTGGGCAGGAGGACCCTCCTGTTTTACTGGGTTACCCTGGTGCTGATGAGGAGCGGCAGAAAACAGGAAGAAGGAGAAGAGGAAGTCTTTGACATTTCCTTTTTCCTTCCGGTGTTTGGAAGGTGAGCCGATGTGGCAGCCACTAATTTGCCCATCAGCCCTCTGGGAACGATGTTGAGGTGGGGCAACAATGAAGGTATTCTGGGAATTTGAGGAAGGGTTGGGGCACTTTGCCACAGAGGGGTGACACACTGTTTCTTTTACCCCCCCAAGGGGTTTCTCAGAGGCTTCACAGCTGTTCCTGAAGATGCAGGAGGGCAGCAAAGATCTAGCCTGGTTGGAAAACCTGGAATCTAAACCATCATGGTGGAAAGGGCCAGCTAGTGTCCTCCCTGTGGTTCTTCCATGTGAAACTACAAAAGAGCTCTTTGTTTGTTATCTTCCATCAGGGTGGTTCTGTCAAGGGTGATGACCCTGGTGACCTCCTGAAGAGCCTGATGGTGCTCCAGTCTGGGTCACCACAGGTGAGCAGAGTTCTGAATAGAACCAGGAACCTTTCCTGTCCCTCCAGGGTCTTTGGTTAGTTACATTCATTGTTTCTGGAGCCCAAAGTCACAAAGGTTGTTGCCTCAGAGGCTTTACAAGCTGCTCAATTGTGACATCATCAGTTCTGAGACCCTCAAACTGGCTCAGGAAAACCTTAAAACCCCTTTAAGGGAACAGATGGAACCTGCAGGAGAGCCACAGATGAGCAGCAGAGGACCTCACCAGTAGGAGCAGTCATGTGGAGATAAGTCCAGGGGCCTGGGGGCTTCTTCAGGTGTCCTCATATGGAGATCCGTCCCACCCATCCTTCAGGTCTCGATGGACCGTATCCAGGATGAGCAAGACTAGAAAAGCAACACCAGGTCAGGCTCCAGCAGTAATGCGAGCATTTATGAAAGTATCATTTGGGGTTGCTGAGTAGGAGGGAGGTGCAGGTCTACCAGAGAAGCACCAGAGCATTTCTGTGCCCAACCCAGTTTTAGTGGTTTTAACTAATGACACCGTGTCTGCCTCCTGGATCCACACTGGGAGCTGGGAGGAGCAGTTTCAGAGGAAGCCGTGCTCGAGAACATCACCTGGGAATGTGGCCTCAACCTAGAAGTTCCCCTCACTTCTCTGAAGACCGCCCAGCAGCCTCAGCCTAACCCGGTCACATGGTTGTGGCATGGAAAGACCTCCGTCTGGCAGCTCTTCCTCGGGGCTGGTGCCTCCTCCGTCAGTCCTGCCTCCTTCCTGCACCTCGGTGCGTCACCCTGGCCTGATATTTCAGCTCCTTTCCAGAAGAAGTGGTCTCACAATCTGTCAACAAACCGGCGTTTCAACTGTTTGTCGAGTTCCTTTGACCAGCTGACCCACTCGTATCTGCCTAAGTGGGCTTCTTTTGAGCCCTGCACGGCCCGAGCGTTGCAGAAACAAAGACACCTTTTAGTTCTTTATCGTCTTATCACTGCGCACACATTGGAAGCCACGTTTGAACGTGACCACTGATGCCACCAAAGCAGGTAAATGACTAGAAGTGGGAGTCGGGGCGTTTAGTTACTGAGGACAACCTGTCACGGTTGTTGCCATGGCTACGCACACAGAACCACATGATGGTCAGGGTCAGGGTCGGGGTCAGGGTCGGGGTCAGCACAGTCCAGTAGATGGTGCCCACATTGGTATTAAACATTCGACTGCTGCTTTCCACCGATGCATTCATGACCTCAGTCACTCTCGTGCCACCACGATGACCTTTGACCCTCCCTAACATTGGAATAAAGAGTTATTGAAAGGAAGAAGAGGCCCACTCACCTCCAGTTTTTGCTGGTGATTAAAGGTGGAGCTCTGAGAGACCTGATGACAGGATATTATCTCCACTCTTGGTTTCATTAGGGGAAACAAATGTCAGATCTTTATCCATGTCAAAACAAGAGCAGCCATTTTTGCTGGCGACCTCACATGTTGCCCAGGAGAATGTAATTATGACCGTTGTCTGTCCATTTTCTGCTCCCAAAGGTCTCAAATATGTCAAAGACAAGAACAAGACTATTTTCCCAGTTATCCTGCATCTGGCTACCTGTGGTAAAGTGTGTGTGGTGTGTGTGAGCATCACATTCTAAATGAATATACCGCTGGATTCTTCCAAGAGACCCCTTGTCCTTAATGAGTCCAGGGGTATGTGGCCTGTGTGTGTGTGTGTGTGTTGGGGGGGGGGGTTACAGCGGACACCAACCACTTCTCCCGTTCATCAAGGATGAACGGGAGGCCTTCATTGAAGCTTCATCAATGGCCAGCCCTCATCTCCACCAGAGCCGACCCATCACAAGGAGCCTTTTGTTCCCTTGACGATGCAGAAGAGGAGAGAGGGAGTCAAAGGGATGGAGCTGACCTTGACAATGGGCCTTGTGAGGAACAACTATGGTGAGTTTTTGGAGACACAGCCAGTGAGGAGGGAAGTCTTCCAAGAGTGATTTTATTACAAGACTTACAGCAGCGATTCTAAATATAAACACGAGCAAAGGTGCAAATGCCACATTTCTAGTGTGAACAGGCTAAAACCTGTTGAACACCTGTTTATATAAAAGTGCAGTTTTAGAGAAGATGTGTAAATGTGAATGTGGATGTGTTTTAGCCAGACTCCGGGTCTGTTTCTGGGGTCCTGAGGGTCTTCTTCCTGGGTGGAGGAGCTGCTGTACCAGGCAGTGATGCAGCCGCTCAGGATGGGGGTAGCTTCACCATCGGGACAGGTGGTCGGGCTGATAATGGTCCTGTCATCAGCAAACTTTATGATATTGTTGGCCACAACGTCCTGTGTGAACAGGGAATACAGAAGTGGGCCGAGCACACGGCCCTGAGGGACGCCAGCGTGGAGGCTGTGAAGTGGTGGCACCGTTTGCATGCCTGGGTCTGCTGTCAGGAAGCTCAGTGCCCAATCACAGAGGGTTGGCGGTTTGTGCACGTTGTTCCAGGGAAGGTTGTTAAAGTGTTTCTACGGCAACCAGCTTGTAGTAGCTAAAGAGGCCAAAACCAGAAGAGTTGAGTTTTACAGACTGACTCCAGAAACGAGGATGAGTCCATTAGAGAAGGATGAGGAGTTGTTAATGAGGAGCACATTCACCTGTGTGTGTGTGTGTGTGTGTGTGTGTGTGTGTGTGTGTGTGTGTGTAAACAGTCACCCAGTCAGGGGTTTTGTTGCGACAGGCTGCTAACTGACGCCATAAAAGGAGAAGAGACTCGTTTAAAAGTCATATAACATTTTATTATTTTGTTCAACTGGGACAGTTTCTCATGGCATTTTCAAGCATTCCAACCTGACGATCTCATACACGTACATGAGGGACATGAGGGAACTCCAGCTTGATGCTTCAAATGAGGCTGCGTTTAGTATAAACAGTGCAGCTCATAAATAACAGTTATAACAGTGTGCCTTATATCAATGTACACATTCCGTACATCAGTAGATATGCTTCCTGATATGGTCCTCACAGGTCTCACTAAAGTGCCCCAGCAGGTCCTCCTGGGGAGAAACTCTGCAGGGGGCCACTTCGGCGTCATCTCAGCGGCCTCACAGGTGGACGAAGGAAATCCAGGTTCGATGGGACACGGCCCCGCTCATAATAAACATGCTGCACATCCACAACATGCAGACTCATGCAAAGGACAAGGCGTCGATTAATCATGGCGAGGTGACGATCGGTGCGGCGTGTTTTGGTGCCCTCGTGCAGCAGGATGAGATGAAGCCATCGTTTCCATCTGCACTAATGCTAGCTAAAGTTAGCATCAGCTTCACCGTTAGCCTGTATTCTAGCCAGCCAGTGGGGGTTGTGACCACATCAGTTGTGCTTTGCTCCTCTGTGGAAAGGGATGTAAGATGGTGGAGTGTGTGTGTGTGTGTGTGTGTGGGGGGGGGGGGGGTGTCAGGTGTCTCAGGTGTCAGGAGCCTCTGACTCAGGAGAAGATCGACGGCAGCTGCCTACCAGCAACGCCGGAACTGACCCTCGTCATGGCCCGGGCGGCGGAAGGACCATCCGGCGCTCACCTGACCGGCTGTGCTTTCAGACTCTGAAAGAAGAGCCAAACTGCTGACTCCGTTGACCGCTGGCTTCGAAATGGAGTTGTGTGACTCGATTTTGCTATTAATAGCTCATCGCTGTCCTCGTGTCCCGGAGAGAAGGAAAAGTCACGGGCCCGGTCACCAGGCACCGCAAAAAATTAGCAAGTTGCACCAACAGCTGGGACTAAATTTACCTGACATTGAGGAGGTGGATACTGAGTCAGTGGAGTTGTTGACGTGGTGAAGATCCGGTTCCTGTTGCCACCGAGTTCACGAACCTGCTGCGGGACTAGAAACATGCACGTGCGCCGCTCCAACCCTTACAGCACCGTTCATAAGGAGTTCAGGGAACGCCTCGGTCATTTGTGTTGTAGAGGGAGCCGCCAGTGGTTGGTGACTGCACCACGACACGGTCGTCTTGGCAACCATGCAGTGGGGATGTTGTGCTGCGGAGTGAGGCAGGAACGTGCACGGCGGCGGCGTCGTGGTGCAGCAGCTGATGCTTCGGCCTAGTTGGGCTGACACAGGCCAACAGCAGCAGCTATGGCGGCCACCAGGATGGCGCTGCTGGTCAGGATCCTCGTGGCCCCGGAGTGAAAGACCTGGCGGCCGTTTAGAGGCTGCACTGGCCTGAAGGTCCCCACCATCGGCCTCCCGTCGTGGAACTTGAGCTGGGAGAACGCCCTCAGCTGCCGGCAGAGAAGGTAAACGCAGGCGTGAAGCTCTTAGTTACTGCTGCGGCCTCTCGGCGCGGCCTCATGCTAACCTGGTCGGCGCTCAGGGGGACGGGACTCTCAAACAGGGTCCAGACCACAGACTCGGTGCACTTCGGCGTGGTCAGGGAGCCCTTGTATCGATAGAAGCTGGTCAGATTCTTCTCAGGTGGGATTAATTGTGCCAGAGAGATGGAAGGCAGCGACGCGTTCCCATCTGAAAAGAGCAGAGTCACACGTGAAAGGTGGGCCGGGCCACTGAGGGAGGAAGTCCAGACCCAGGAGACCCACTGGTTGCTTTGATGCTGCTCAGAGCGGTGACGATGGGCTCGTACTTCTGGTTCCTGATGTTGGAGTGCTGAAATGATGAATACAGAGGTGACATCACAGTTCGGGGTGGTCTGCACGGCTGTCAGAGGCTCTACCTGGTAGAAGAAGCCCAGCACGGCCACTCCCTCCGGGTCGGCTAGAGCCGTCGCCAGGTCGGTGTAGTGGTGCTTCATGTGGACAATGTGGAGCTGCCAATAAGGGTTTTCAGATCAGAAGGGACCAAACACGCCCATGACTCTAACGGTCCCAGGAGAAGAGTGTGACTACCTCCATGGGGTACTGCTCCCCGTCGATGGTGTGCTCCGAGCCAGGACCTCCGTCCTTGCCCCAGTGCAGGTGAAACTGCACCGCCTTGTAACTGCTGGTCAGGCCTCCACCTGAGATGATGCTCAGGTGAGGAACGTCCACCTGAACTGGAACAGAAAGGTTTCATGTGGCACCTGGGGGGGCAGCGCTGGCTTTTTGTGGGTTCAGTGGACAAGACCCTCACCCGAGTGGCCGTTGTTCTTGATCGTCCCCCTGAAGAGCTGCTGGTAGTTGTGGAACTGGAACGCAGTCAAACGTTCGTCCTTGACGGTCTTTTTGGTCACGATGTTGATGGGCGACTGGGAGTTGCCCCCACAGTCCCCATTGGCCTGGTTCCACTGGTCTGGAGCTGAAATAAACACACTTCCTGTCTGAGATCTTTACAGCTAAATCAAATAGGATTTTGCTTCTCCTGGAGTTTTTGGTGTCTTCTAGACAAGCAGACGTTCATGGTGCTTCAGCTAAAGCACTGAACACACTCTGGAACATCTGGAGCCCATGAAACTCTAAGAAATGATCTGTCACATCCAGAGGGTCAGAATTAAGGTGCGTTTTCTGAAGATCACTTAAAAAAGACCCAGAAGTTTAAGAAAGCTCAGTAAATTTGAGCCGAAAGTGTTTGGTAGAGGTTTGCTGGAGATGCCGAAGCTTCCATTGTACAGTAACGACACACGTAACATCGCTGACCTTTGCACTGGTGGTCGCAGGAGAACTGGGACTGGTAGCACCAATCTGAAAGACAGGAGAGGGGTCAAGCTGGGCTGGAGCCACACCACCATCATTTTCTGTCTGGTGCAGGAGCACAAACAGCAGCACTGAACGACAAACACAGTTGATTATTCCAGCCAGTCCTGGGTCCTGATGCAGCCTGAGGAGAAGCAGCGGCGAGCTGGATCAGAAGACCTTTAGAACCCTTCAGAACCCCTTAGAGCCATTTAGAACCCCTTAGAGACATTTAGAGCCCCTTAGAGCCATTTAGAGCCCCTTAGAGCCATTTAGAGCCCCCGAGAGCCACTTAGAACCCTTTACAACCCGTCAGACCCCTTGAGAACCCTTTAGAGCCCCTTAGAGACATTTAGAACCCTTTACAACCCGTCAGACCCCTTGAGAACCCTTTAGAACCCTTTACTGGCTAATAGTCATGTTACGTAAACAACTTCAACACTGATTATTAACCAAACCACCATTCATACAGACGTGACATCACAGCAGCTGCTGCCAATCTGAAGGGATCTGAAGGGATCTGATGGGATCCATAGATGTTGGACCGGCTGAGACATTCACCAAGAACAGGAGAGAAACACAGAGAGCTCCACACATGAGGGTGGAGGGAAGGATTGATCGATCCATAGATGATCGATCCATAGATGATCGATTGATAGAGAGAGGTAGAGAGAGAGGGGGGTAGAGGGGGGAGAGCGCGCGGGTGAAAGAGACACATGGAAGCTTCCACATCACGCATCATTTGAAGGACGGAGCAGGTGTGTATTGTGCGTGTGCGTGAGAGAGTCGCGGAATTTTATGAGATGGGGTTCTCCCTCCCTCCTTCTCTCTCGCCCCCCCCCCCCCCACACACACACACAAACACAGGCGCGCGCGCGCACACAACGTTGCGGTTTCTGGCGTCGTCTCCCCTTCTTTCATCTATTTTTGGATTCCCAGTCATAAATAATTTTGCGGATCAATAATTGAAGCCTAATTGAACGGAGCGCAGATCAGGAGACGCAGCAGCTTCATCTTCTCACCATCTTTGTCTGGTTCCTCTCGGCGCCACGCGCAAACACGCGCGTCTCCCGCCGCTTCTCACTGTCCGATCACCAGCGAGCACATTTCCATGACGACCTGTGTGTTTCTGACCTGTCCAGCTAAGGTGTGCGTGCGTGCGTGCGCGCGTGCGCCTCACCTCCCGCCTGCAGGCTCGGAGTCCAGAGTGATGCCAGGAGCGCCGCCAGGATCAGCCGCTGCATGTTGGAGCTCCTCACACTCGACGGAGGCGAACGGGAACCACAACGATGCCTGCGTGTCAATGCGAAGAGCTCCTGCGGGGGTCACACTTATCTATCAGCAGACCCCCCCAGGAGAGGGGGAGTGGCCCCTCCCCCTGTGTGTGTGTGCGTGCGGGGGGGCTCATCCATGGCTGAGGACTCAGGATGTTGCAGAGATCTGCGACACTTTCCGGTGATTTGGCTGATTGATCGGCGGCTGAAGGGTCCCCGGACCCCTGGTGTGTGTGTGTGTGTGCGTGTGTGCGCCTGTGTGTGTGTGTCTGTGTGAGGTTGTGTGTGTGGTTGTGTGTGTGTGTGCGTGCGTGCTTATGTGTGTGTGTGCGAGCGTGTGTCTTTGTGAGTGTGGTTGTGTGTGTGTGCGTGTTTGTGTGTGCGATTGTCTGTCTTTGTGAGTGTGGTTGTGTGTGTCTGTGTGTGTGTGTGTGTATCTGTGTGTGTGCAAGCGTGTGTCTGTGTGTGTGTGTGTGTGCGCGCGCGCGCGCGCGTGACGCACATCTCTAATCTCTAACATTATCAGACCTGAACCTTTAGTAATCCACTTTTAGGGACTTTAATCTTCATATTTAACTAACCTTCATATTTAACTAGTCATATTTAAGTAATCCCTATATTTAGCTAACCTTCATATTTAACTAATCTTCATATTTAACTACATTTCATATATAACTAATCATATTTAAGTAATCCCTATATTTAGCTAACCTTCATATTTAACTAATCTTCATATTTAACTACACTTCATATTTAACTACATTTCATATATAACTAATCATATTTAAGTAATCCCTATATTTAGCTAACCTTCATATTAAACTAACCTTCATATTTAACTAATCTTCATATTTAACTACACTTCATATTTAACTACATTTCATATATAACTAATCATATTTAAGTAATCCCTATATTTAGCTAACCTTCATATTAAACTAACCTTCATATTTAACTAATCTTCATATTTAACTACACTTCATATTTAACTACATTTCATATATAACTAATCATATTTAAGTAATCCCTATATTTAGCTAACCTTCATATTAAACTAACCTTCATATTTAACTAATCTTCATATTTAACTACACTTCATATTTAACTACATTTCATATATAACTAATCATATTTAAGTAATCCCTATATTTAACTAACCTTCATATTTAACCAACCTTTAAAGTTACAGTAACTACACTTCATATTTAACTAATCATATTTAAGTAATCCCTATATTTAACTAACCTTCATATTTAACCAACCTTTATAGTTACAGTAACTAAACCTTCATATTTAACTAATCTTCCTATTTAAGTAACCTTAATATTTAACTAACCTTCATATCTAACTAAACTTCAGATTTATCTAATCCTTATATTTATCTAACCTTCATATTTAACTAATCATATTTAACTAATCTTTATAGTTTACTAACCTTCATATTAAACTAACCTTCATATTTAACTAATCTTCATATTTAACTACATTTCATATTTAACTAATCATATTTAAGTAATCCCTATATTTAACTAACCATATTTAACCAACCTTTATAGTTACAGTAACTAACCTTCATATTTAACTAATCTTCATATTTAAGTAACCTTCATATCTAACTAAACTTCAGATTTATCTAATCCTTATATTTAACTAACCTTCATATTTAACTAATCATATTTAACTAATCTTTATAGTTAACTAACCTTCATATTGAACTAATCTTTATAGTTAACTAACCTTCATATTTAACTAATCTTCATATTAAACTAATCTTTATAGTTTACCAACCTTCATATTAAACTAATCTTTATAGTTAACTAACCTTCATATTTAACTAACCTTCATATCTAACCAACCTTCATATCTAACCAACCTTTATAGTTACAGTAACTAACCTTCATATCTAACTAAACTTCATATTTATATAATCCTTATATTTAACTAACCTTCATATTTAACTAATCATATTGAACTAATCTTTATAGTTTACTAACCTTCATATTAAACTAATCTAATTTCTCGGCCGGGATTTGAAAGCATCCGTGCACCAGAGGAGCGCGCACGGACGCGCCGCTGCGCGGAGCCCGTCCAGCCGGAGACGAGGCTCCCATCTCCGCGTGGAAGGCGAGATGAGCCGCAGCCTGAATTATTGATCGTCCCGGCTGAGGGGCCCCTGAGGGGCCCCGGCGCTCGGAGGCTCCTCCTAAAATCACGGGCCAGCCGGCGCCCGTGTCCGTGCACAGATCCGTGAGCGCGTCTGCGCGTCAACGGTCTTTTATTCTTTATCTGTAAGCAGATTCAGCCGCACTGGTGGAAGTTGGTTCGTGCGGGGAGTTTCACGTGTTCCTCCCGGGTCCGGGTCTGTCCCGCTCCCACGGCGCCACCTAGTGGACGCACGTCGGGAGCGCGTTTCCGGTCAACCCCAACCGGAAACAAGGACCTGTTTTAGTTTTTACCCTTTGAACTCTTCTGAAACTACGTATGTTTTATCCAGCTGGTGAACCTCAACTTTGGAGTCGTCTTTTTATTTTTATTAATGAGGGATTTAACGAGTGCTTCCACCACCAACTTTGGATTCATTTAGCATTTTAGTCATTGTTCCCCTTCTTAAATTCAACCACATTCTGTACATTTTGGCAAAAAAAAAAGCCAAAAAAGGAGGCTGAAGATGGGCTCCATGATGTAATCTTTTATTTTAACCAATGGCGTTTAAATTTTACAGTGCATCTCTTTACAATAGTCATTGGTCGTAAGTGATTTTAGCCACTCAGGTCACTACGCGTGTTACATTTCTGACTTCCTCCGAAGGGTTCTTGATTCATGATCACCGTGAAAAGCATTTCAAATATTAGACACTGGAAACCAGCCAACAGCCAATTAGTGTTATCAAAAAGGACTGGTCTGTTAATGATACCTGGCCTCAGCGTTAATGATCTGTACCATTAACGTTCAGACGTGGCCGTTTAGAAACCTGCTGCAACCACATAAAGAAAAAGGCTTTAAAGAGACAAAACCAAAGTATGGCACCATTACCTCAACCAGCAGTAGACAAACACATCTGAGGGCTCCAGAAGCACAAAAAGAACCCGCTGGTCTGGAGGACTCCATTATCCGGACCCCTCCCAGAACAGCGGCAGCACCGGCAAGAGACCCCCCCCCCCCTCGAGGGGGGTCGCCTGTCCCAGCGCCGCCACCCATCAGCACACCTCAGTCCTGCAACACAAGCAGCAAGCAGCAGCGTCTCCCCAGCCCGGAGAGGCGCAGGTGGCCACGGGCCCACCTCCACCGGCAGGTACGCGCACGTTAAGACACATGGCAGCAATGAACACGTGCACGACACAAAGAGAAAGGATCCAGTTACTCATTAGGCGTTACATTCAGTCTTCAAAAATAAACATGTGGTGACAAAGTAAACAGCAGATTTCTCCCTTTTGCTCAAGTTTGGTCTGATATTCCCTCAAATACACAACAGCTAGTAGTGCACAAAGTAAGAATACAAAATTATACTTTTAAATACTGTAGCAGCAATTCTTTCTTTTGTTTTTAAAGATGAAAGCCTCCAGTAGTAGAGCTAAAGGCTTTAGAGTTCCCCACCCATGGAAGGGGGAGTGATTGTCCTCTTAAGTGTGAGACAGTGCCTGTTGGGGGGGCCAAAGTGTTTGCTGTTGAAGGTGGGTGGACAGGTGGTCTCGACAGGGTACTACTGGAGGACCAGCACCAGGGAGGCGGCTAGACCCCCTGGCTAAAAGGTCTGGGCTGCTAGCGCTGTGCAGCTAACGCTGTGCAGCTAACGCCGTGCAGCTACGCAGACAGTCTCACAGTGAATCTCTGGTGGAAGCAGAGCTTTCTAAAGAGCAACACGCCCTCCCGTCCCGTCCCGTCCCGTCCCGTCCCGTCCTCCTGAGCAGCCCAGAACACAGCAGGTGAAGTCGCTCCAGAAGGAGCAGAGCAGAGGTGCGCTCAGCTGGAGGCCGTGGCGATGGCCTTCTTCAGCTGCTGGCTGCGGATCTCCCGGGTGCGAGACTCCAGAAGCAGGTCGTGGCAGGCGTTGCAGACCAGCACCGGGTCGTAGAGCTGCTGGTCGGGGATGGGCAGCTTCAGGTGGCAACAGTCCTTGCAGAAGACGTTGCCGCAGTTCCTGGGGTGGGAGAGGAGACAGAGAGGAGCTGAAGCGGCGTGTCTGTGCTTCAGATGGAGCAGAGCAGAGCGAAGGCCCACCTGCAGTGGTGACGCCGCTTGGCTATCCAGAACTCACAGTCACAGCTGAAGCAGTGCGAGGCCATGTGGTCGGGCACCCACCTCGTGACCTACACACACACACACACACACACACACACACACACACACGGGCCGTTCACAACAGTGAGCGCAGCGGCGAGGAAGAGGAAGAGGAGGGAAGGTGTGAACAGCGACAGAAGTTACGTTAGAAGGAGGCCGACCTCAGTGTCCTTGGGCTCCACTCGGTCCCAGCTGCCCTCAGACAGACGGTCCTCGCTGTGGGTGGACAGAGAGTCCTCCTCGTTGCTGTGGTCGGACTCGCGCAGACAGGTCTGTCCAGAGAGAGGGAAGGTCAGACACACGCAACGCGGCCACATTTCCCGACCACCTCCAGAACAGACTCACGATGTCGTCCTCGTAGTCCACGTCGGGCTCCGAGGGGGGGCGGCTGTACTGCTTGCTCTCCAGCCTCATCTGCAGCTGCCTCACCTGCTGCCTCAGCACCTCCACCTCCTGCTTGTAGCCCGCCTCGATCTGCCTCAGCCTCTGCTGCACCGCGTCCAGGGGCACCGGCAGCCCGTCGTCGTCCAGGTACGCCGGCGCCTGCGGCGGGGGAGGGGAGCAGGAGGCGGAGGGCGGCGCGTATGACGTGGGCGGGATTTGATGGCCTTGCACGGAGAACCCGTTGAGAGAAATGGCCGGCCCACTTCTGGAGGAGTGGTGCGGCCCCGGCTGGGGGCCGCCGGGACAGGGGGCCTCTCTGCAGCAGCACTGGGGCCCCCGGCTGGGGGCCAGGCCCTGCCCCCGCGCCAGCCTGCTGCCGGGACGACGCATCTGGTAGCTGCTGGGCTGGAGGACCCGGCCGACACCTGACTGGCTGTAGGCAGACTGAACCAGGATACTGTCCCAGTGGGAGCCCAGGATGGACAGGTCCGACAGGTGGCTCTGGGAGACCAGGGGTCCAGATGCATTCTGGGTAGAGTCGCTGGAGGCTGGAAGGTGCTTCCCCTCCTTCACAGCACCAGCGTCCTCTTCATCCCTCCGAGGCTGGGAGCGCGGCTCCTCAGCTGGGCGACTGGGAGGCTCCGCTGTGGAGGGGGGAGTGGGGGGGCGGTCCCCCTCCCCGGTGAGAGTCTCAGTGGAGTCCTCCATTAGCAGCAGGGGGGTCACCTGCTTCAGAGCCAGCAGGTCTGCAGAGTCCTGTAGTCCATTAACGTGAGGGTGGTGGTCACCGTTAAGCAGTGGGGTGGGGGGGGCGGGGGCGCTGCAGGGGAGGGGGTGGGAGGGCTCCCACTCAGGAGAGGGCACCGCGGCACTCTCAGCTGTCCTGGAGGGGCTCTCAGAGGAAGGTGGGACAGCGGGGTGAGTGATCTGCTGGCAGACAAGAGGGTCACTGAAGGGGGCCGGTGGGAGGGGCGGCGAGGGGAGGGGCGGGGAGGGGAGGGGCTGCGAGGGGAGGGGCTGCGTGGTCAGGCAGGGGTCCTCCGGCGGGTCGGCGCAGCTCTCCGAGTCTGGAGAGGCGCTGCTGTCCAGGGGGTCGTCGGGCAGGAGCCCGTCAGAGAGGCCGGCCGGAGCGTGGTCCGGCGCCGCTGGAGGCTCCGGGGCCGACGGCCCCTCCTGGCAGTGCTGGTTCAGGTTGGGGTCGCTGGACGTGCGCGTCAGCGGCAGCCCGTTCTCAAAGGCCGACAGCAGGTTGTCCATGGAGCGCGTCTTGGGAAGCCTGAAAACCACAGATCCCAGTAAATGACCTGTGACCCGGGACCGTCGACCTTCACACACACTGAAGTCACACACCTGTCCAGGGAGCGAGAGGAGAGCTCCTCCCCCGCAGCACTCGGGGGGAGGTAGAGCTCCATGGAGTCGTCCACAGCGGTGCACGGGGAGGAGGTGGGCAGGTACACAGCTGTCCACAGCTGCAGTGCACGTGTGTGGCAGACGGGCTGCAGCACCTGGAGGAGAAGCCCAGTCTCTTTAGAGCCGCGGACACGATCATTCTGGAGCCGAGCTGTTGCTTTTGCTACCGTTTCTGACCTACAAGGATGCATAAACACAGCTGCGCCCCCTACAGACGGCGTCCTGTCACTACACAAGCAACGCCCCAGCCCCCACCAGCAGCCACTAACCCCCAGCTAGGCAGTATCTACTGTACTACTGTACCATATCGTGGCTGGGGATGTAGAGGAAGTTCTGGAAGTTCTTGTTTCCGCCGCGGAGCAGAGACCAAACGGAGCAGGTGCGTTTGTAGATGTTTCTCGCCTGCCTCTCGCGAGCGTTGTTGCACAGGAAGGAGCCGTAAAGACACGAGTAGGTGTGCTGCACTAGCTTGACCTGGACACACGACCGACACACATGAGCGCCTCAGACAACGCCTGATGGCGAAGCCCAGACAGGGAGGCGGCACCCACCAGGAAGGCCTCGTTGAACTCAAACAGGCAGGGGAACTGCTTGAGCAGCTGGTGGACGCAGTCCAGCCACTGCAGGAAGACGGGACACTGCTCGCTCACGTCATCCGTGTTCTCCTGGTGGCCGCAGCGGTCCCCAAACTTGTGACCGTAGTCCAGCCAGTCGATCTCCACGAGCACCTGAAAGCCCTGGAAGATACCAACCCCGGTCACTTCAACATCAGACGCAGCTGAAATGGTTTAACCGGGAGATGGAGGGGCGGCGTGTTCATTAGAAGGGGTCAGTTCCGTTACCCTACACGTGGAAACGCCCACTCACGCAGACGCTCACCTCTATTGTCCTGTAGTAGGGGTCCAACAGGATCTTGGCGAGGGCGACGATCTGGGGTGTGCGGTCCCACCCGTCGGAGCAGTGGACGAGGACGGGCCGGCCTTCCCGCTCCACGGCTGAACACACCAGGGTGGCGGCTTTCAGCATGACGGACAGGTGCTGCAGCCAGCGGGTGCTCTCGAGGGCGGAGAGCCAGCTGCAGACACACGCTGGTCACTCTACAGCTAACCCTTTCACTTCCTTATGACACATTTATCACCATGGCAACAGGACTCAAAGTTATTATGGACAGCCTCTGTCCCAGCAGGAGGAGCACGGCGCTGTGGCAGCGTTCCGCCTCTGTGTGGCGCCCACGCACTCGCTGTGAGGCGGCGCCCTCGGAATCACGGCAGGAAGGAGGGGCTCAGATTAAAGCAGACTGGAAGGTCAAAGGGATCAACTCACTTTCCTGGATCAGGGATCTGGCTGCAGACCGTCCTCAGAGCCTGGAAGCTGTTGCGGATGGCGTGGATGTTAGCCATTCCCATGAACATCACCTCGCAGTTGGGGTAGTACTCTGCAGCGGGACAGAGGAAAACGGCGGTAGTCACAACGGCACTGGAAACACTGAGTTTACAAAGGCCCCTGCAGCAGCAGCAACAACAACAACAGCAACAGCAACAACAACAGCAACAACAACAACAACAGCAACAACAACAACAACAACAACTACAGTAAATGTGTGAGTTAACTGGACACATCTGCAAAACACACCAACATTCAGCTGGAAGCTCTGCAGCTACACAATTAGCTTCCTGGGCAAAAAATAATCGAGGAGCTCAAAAAGACACGAGACTAGACTAGACTAGACTAAACTAGACTAAACTAAACCAGACTAGACTACACGAGACTAGACTACACGAGACGAGACTAGACTACACTACATGAGACGAGACTAGACTAGACTAGACTACACTACACTAGACTACACTAGACTAGACTACACTAGACTACACTACACTACACTACACTACACTAGACTACACTACACTACACTAGACTACACTACACTAGACTACACCAGACTAGACTACACTAGACTACACTAGACTAGACTACACTAGACTACACTACACTAGACTAGACTACACTAGACTACACCAGACTAGACTACACTAGACTAGACTACACTAGACTAGACTACACTAGACTACACTAGACTAGACTACACTACACTACACTACACTAGACTACACTACACTAGACTACACTAGACTACACTAGACTACACTACACTAGACTACACTACACTAGACTACACCAGACTAGACTACACTAGACTAGACTACACCAGACTACACCACACTAGACTACACTACACTAGACCAGACTACACCAGACTAGACTACACTAGACTACACTAGACTAGACTACACCAGACTAGACTACACTACACTAGACTACACCAGACTAGACTACACTAGACTAGACTACACTAGACTAGACTACTCTAGACTAGACTACACTAGACTAGACTACACTACACTAGACCAGACTACACCAGACTAGACTACACTAGACTAGACTACACCAGACTAGACTACACTAGACTACACCAGACTAGACTACACTAGACTACACTAGACTAGACTACACTAGACTAGACTACACTAGACTAGACTACTCTAGACTACACTACACTAGACTACACCAGACTACACCAGACTAGACTACACTAGACTAGACTATACCAGACTAGACTACACTAGACTACACTACACCAGACTAGACTACACTAGACTACACCAGACTACACCAGACTAGACTACACCAGACTAGACTACACTAGACTAGACTAGACTAGACTACACCAGACTACACCAGACTAGACTACACCAGACTAGACTACACCAGACTACACTAGACTAGACTACACTAGACTACACTAGACTAGACTACACTAGACTAGACTACACTACACCAGACTAGACTACACCAGACTAGACTACACCAGACTAGACTAGACTACACTAGACTAGACTAGACTACACTAGACTAGACTAGACTACACTAGACTAGACTACACTACACTAGACTACACCAGACTAGACTACACCAGACTAGACTACACCAGACTAGACTAGACTACACTAGACTACACTAGACTAGACTACACTAGACTACACTAGACTAGACTACACTAGACCAGACTACACTAGACCAGACTAGACTACACCAGACTAGACTACACCAGACTAGACTACACCAGACTAGACTACACTACACTAGACTAGACTACACTACACTAGACTAGACTACACTAGACTACACTAGACTAGACTACACTAGACTAGACTACACTAGACTACACTAGACTAGACTACTCAGCCCTCCCGCTGGCTCCGCCTCACCTTCACATTCGCAGCCTCCCCCCTTGGCTCGGTTGGCCACTGCAGCAGTGTAGGAGCGTGCGTCCAGGATTAGCAGCTTCTGCGGAACAGTGCTGTCATCACAGCCTGAACCACCCGTCAGGGAGGAGTCTGGGGGGGGAGAACAGGCTGCTAATTAGCTTCAGCGACACCTTCGCAGGTCTGCAACTGCAGCACTGAAGACTCCTCTCAAACAGTATTTTGGTTTGTAACTCATAGACAGCAGCAACGCTACCAACCACTGGAAGAACAGTTGTTTGTTTACCAAAGTCACTATCACAGGACTCAGGTGCTTCTCCGCGTTGTCGCCATGCCCCTTTAGTCCCCATCTGACAGGCCTTTGCAATGGATGTGACCAAGTACTCGTCGTCCGTGTTCCTCCAGCCCCACCAGCTGATCTCAGGCTGACTGCAGCGGGCGATCACCGCCCCGTTCCTCTGGTGTCTACAAATCACAACGACCTTCAGGGTGATGTCGTTTACAGGTGAACCTACCGACAGGTGAACCTACCGACAGGTGAACCTACCTGTAGACAACCACAGGGATCCTCTTCCAGGATCTGAAGGATGCCACACTCTCCAGTTCCTTGTCGGTGATCCATATGGGAACGAGAAGCTTCTGAGGGTAGCTGGAGCACAGCCTGATGAAGACACAGGCAGCACACATGATTACCAGAGAAAGGAGGGAGGGACGGACTAGAGCTTCTGCAGGACTGTGGACACTGGACGGTCCACCTGAACCCTCACCACAAAGAGACAGAATGTTCCCGACGTCCTCCAGGGTTTAAGGACACAACTGTATCAGGACCTGGAGTCAGCTGGAGCAGAACCCAGGTCACCCTGATGCTGCCTTCCTCTGCCTCTCCACCTGTCTGTCTGTCTGTCTGCCTGCCTGTCTGTCTGTCATTTCTGTTCACCTGCTGACTGTCTGAGAGGTGGAGCACTGTGAGGGAAGGTGAGGAAACATCCTCAGCAGGACAGAGCTGCTGTAATTAGTCAGCCATCCTGTCTGTCTGGCCTCCTGTCTACAGGGGGCGCCACCTGTAGCCTCTCCTGCTGTTTTAGGCAGCATTGCTTCTCACGCAGCAAATTCAGTCAGAGTTGGACACAGGTGAACGATAAGAGCTGCGAGACATTAGAGATCCAGACCAGAGCAACTGTTCTCATAAGCCTGGGCCTTTAAAATCTATAAAATAATAAACACCCCCTCTCCTTTCCTGTGCCAAATGGAGTTAATGTTAGCTGCTTGTTCCTATTGAGGGAGTAAATCTAAACAAGCACTTGATCATAAGTCTGAATTATATAGCATCAATAATTAATGACTCCTCACCCCAGAGGAACAACAATGCAGATATCTGGTGACTCTTCACTCTTTAGACATTGTGGTTACAGTTTTTCCTGCACCCATTTATTCCGTTATAATTCTTCTATTATCTTTTTACAGTCGAGCGTATGGGACATACTTGTAGTTGGAGTTAATATCCGACACTCTCCAGATGTTTTGTGTGTCAAAGCCCATCCTCTTGACCTCCAGTTCCACTCTCTGACCTACGTGGTCACCTGTGTGCACACAGAATAGGACCACATGTGGGCACAGCTGGATTGATTACATGAGGAGTGTGAGGACGTTCTTCAGGCCAAATGTCCTCCAACACTTCTGAAGCCCTCCATCATGAGTGTCGCACGCGTTACCTGGACGACAGAGATGAACGTGCTGGTCCTCATCATCAGCACTACCTCCCAGACACCAGGCGTGATAGGCCAGAGCAAACAGGTCTTCCAGCCGGGATGGTGGCGCGATGGCCCGGTTCAGCCTCTTCACCCACTCCTGACATTGCTTGAACGTAGCGAAGCGACACCTGTGGCGTGAAAATGAGAACAATCCTGTTAGCAATAACAAGACAGACATTCGGGCTTAGAGACGCTCAAAGGTAAAAGAAAATAAGGTGAAAAGTGATTTCTCAGATTAATAACGCAGCTGCTCTCAATTAGGCACTGCAGAGAGAGCTGCTGTTACTGTAGCTGCTACTGTAGCTGCTACTACTGCTGCTGTAGCTGCTACTGTAGCTGCTGCTACTGTAGCTGCTGCTACTGCTGCTACTGTAGCTGCTACTGTAGCTGCTACTACTGCTGCTGTAGCTGCTACTGTAGCTGCTACTGTAGCTGGTACTGTTGCTGCTGTAGCTGCTACTGTAGCTGCTACTGTAGCAGCTACAGTAGCTGCTGCTGTAGCTGCTACTACTGCTGCTGTAGCTGCTACTGTAGCTGCTACTACTGCTGCTGTAGCTGCTACTGTAGCTGCTACTACTGCTGCTGCTGCTACTGTAGCTGCTACTACTGCTGCTGCTACTGTAGCTGCTGCTACTGCTGCTACTACTGTAGCTGCTGTAGCTGCTACTGTAGCTGCTACTACTGTAGCTGCTGTAGCTGCTACTGTAGCTGCTGCTACTGTAGCTGCTGCTACTACTGCTACTACTGCTGCTGCTACTACTGCTACTACTGCTGCTGCTGCTACTGCTGCTGCTACTACTGCTGCTGCTACTGCTGCTGCTACTACTTCTGCAGCTGCTCCTCCTATTTAAATCCTTTGAATTAATATTAATTGATGGATGTGATGGGAGCTAATGCTACTGCTACTGTTACTGCTGCTGTTATTGCTGCTACTGCTACTACTACTGTTACTGCTGCTACTACTATTGCTGCTGCTGCTACTACTGTTACTGCTGCTGCTACTATTGCTGCTACCGTTACTGCTGCTGCTGCTGCTACTACTACTGTTACTGCTGCTACTACTACTACTGCTGCTACTACTATTGCTGCTACCGTTACTGCTGCTGCTGCTGCTACTACTACTGTTACTGCTGCTACTACTGTTACTGCTGCTACTACTACTACTGCTGCTACTACTATTGCTACTACTGTTACTGCTGCTACTACTGTTACTGCTGCTACTACTGTTACTGCTGCTGCTACTGTTACTGCTGCTGCTACTACTATTGCTGCTACCGTTACTGCTGCTGCTGCTACTACTACTATTGCTACTACTGCTACTCCTTCTGCAGCTGCTCCTCCTATTTAAATCCTTTGAATCAATAATAATTGATGGTTGTGATGGGAGCTAATGCTACTACTGCTGTTGCCACTACTGCTGCTGCTCTGCTTCTAGTGCAGGCTGCTGCTACTGATCCTGTTGATACAGGCTGCTGCAGCTCTGCATCCCAACGACCTCAGAACCTTACAGACGTCCCTGAGAGGAATTAATGTAACCCTCACCTTCTCGAGACAGTGCAGTCATGCTTGGTGGTTGTTGTGTTTGTGTGAACTTAAAGACCAGGCAGCAGAAACCATCTTTGTTCTGTAATCTGACAATAAATTCCCTACCATTTTTAAAACCTGACACTTCCCTTAATTTCCAGTGTGCCAGTTCAACAGTCACATGATTAACTCCTGAGTTCCCAACACGTTTGGGGCAAGACTGAAGGAACAAGAATGCTTCGATGACATCACTCGTTATTAATCTGGAGAGGTCGTTTCATGTTTAGGGGACGTACTCGTTAAGCGTTGCATAGCCAGATTATATGAGACGTGTGCGACTCCTTACCGCACCACTTTGGAGTCTTTGCAGATAATGTGCAGCTGGAACATGTCTCTGCTCTCCACGCTCTCCATCAGTCTGAGAGGCACCTGTAGGGGGCGACAGAGCGGCGGCGATGAGTCCCGTGTCGCCCTTTCAGACACCACCACCCCACTGTACTTTCATCCTCTGAGGAGGTGTCATCACTTAGAACTAACAGAGGGGAGGCCGTCATTATCATTTCTAATAAAACATGTGTGTTTTTAGTCATAAAGTAGTAATAAAAAGGGCGTCCTTATTCTGCTGCTGTTAAATCTAAACTATGACTTCCCCCTAGTGCACTCGTTTTGTCTTATTGTACTCACAGATATCTCATGGTCCACACCAGGGTAGGTCTAAAACAGCGGAACACACGGAGGGAGAGAGGAGAGGGGGATGACAGGACAGGAGGAATGGAAGAAGATGAAAAATTGAACTGAAAAGATTCCGAGACAAACAAAAATGAAGAGTTCACAGTAAAGGAAACAGCAGAATAATGAATAATGAAATGTAACTTGGTGGGTTGTGGGTGGGGGCAGCTGCTGCAGGTCAAATGGAAATCAGGAAAGAAAGACAAACACGCGGGAGCAAAGGGCAGGAAAACAGTTTGGCAGGAGGGAGGCGTTGTGAAAGGTGGCTTTGGGGGAAAGGTTGTGTTGGGGGGTGAAAGCAGGAGGCAACAGACACAGAACTCTGCACTGAACTGGTTCTTCCTGGTGGCAGGACGGGCCCCTCTTTTACAACATTCCTCACTACGTTTTCAGAATTCTGGAAAAACTGACAGGGATTTGGAAGGAAGGGTTGGCTTTGCTGCCGGTGAAGGAAACAATCGGGCCGTTTGTCCACGGGCGAGGCGCGACGTCAGTCGGAAAGAGCTGGTGGTCACGGGTGCCAGCGGAGGCCGGGCCCCTCATTAAACCTCCCCGCCCTAAAGATCAGAGCACCGGCCACTCATGACCTCTAATACCTGAGCAAATATGTGGGCTGCAGTATTGAGGAATCTACCCTCTGAATACTACACACGCTGGTGTGTGTGGTGGAGGACGCCTGGAAACGCTACGACGACACACAACAACTGCCTGATGCTTCTCTCATGGCACAGCAGCGCTGGTTTAAAGGCCTCATCCCCGCTCCTCCGTGTGATGGCACTCATACTCACGTTGATGACAGAATCCTTGAACTTGATGTGGAGCCTGTAGTTAGAAATGGCAATGATGGCTTCATCAGCATGGCCAAGATATTCAACCCCTTCCCCCTGAAGAACTGGGAACGGCACCTAAAACAGAGGATCAGCAGGGAAAACATGATGCACAGACTTGGCTTTATTCCATCTGCTGTTGGGAGAAACAAGCCTGCCCTGGACGCTGAGCGGCGTCGGCCCGTTCTAAAGGTGATCCAACACAATGTGAGAACAATAGTAAAACCTGGATGAAGGGCAAATGTTACTGACCCCAAGAAAACCTCCATCTGTCACAGCTTTAAAGCAGACTCCTGAGTGACAGTGAGACCCAAACTACTAGACCCAAAGTGGTGCTGATGGCAACAGCGCGCGTGCTGCTGTCCCATTAGCACCGCATCATTTTACAAAGGCAGCTTTGTGAAGACACAGCAGGGAGTGATCCCAAAGTGCCCATTAAAGCTCTCCCCTTTACTCATTTTATTACAGAGCCAGCCGTGCACAGGCTTCGGCAGCAGCCAGAACCCTACGTTAATGGAATTGGGCCCCAACAACAACCTGAGCCACAGATGTTGAGACAGCTCCAAATGCCATGGTGCTACACTGGGCCTGCCACCACCAGCTACAACTGCTGGCTCCCCGGACCCGCCGCAGGCTCCTGGGACAGACCTGCCACGGGCTCCCGGGACAGACCTGCCACGGGCTCCCCGGACCCACCGCAGGCTCCTGGGACAGACCTGCCACAGGCTCCCCGGACAGACCTGCCGCGGGCTCCCCGGACAGACCTGCCGCGGGCTCCCCGGACAGACCTGCCGCGGGCTCCCCGGACAGACCTGCCACGGGCTCCCCGGACAGACCTGCCGCAGGCTCCTGGGACAGACCTGCCACGGGCTCCTGGGACAGACCTGCCACGGGCTCCCCGGACAGACCTGCCACGGGCTCCCCGGACAGACCTGCCACAGGCTCCTCCGACCTGCCACAGGCCGCTCAGATAAATGGTGTTATAGCTTTAACAGCAGCTGCGTTGTTATTGGAAATGTACACAGAAGAATCAGATCAGTAAGAGTAAAGCATATATCAGAAAAGAAGTCCTGCTAGCATGTATGAAAGATTACTTTTGAAACTCTTAAATGCCCACAATTCCCTCTCATCCTCTTAAAAGTGAGCTCTGCTGTGTCAGCTGATTATCCCTCAACACGACCTATTATGTTGCTTTCTGCGTTTGTGCCGTTTTCATAAAAATCTAACGGGGGACTGCAACACATCGTCTCATTGACAGTAGTCAGGACAAACAGCTGGAAGACAACATGACCTCCCCCTGCATTAGCTTTAGCTTTAGCACGCACTGCTGAGTCACACAGGAGGCCTCAGTGGTGCATGTTAAAGGAGGACGCAGTGGGGCAGATGGGGATTATGCTAAGATGTAGGAGAATCGGGCTTACTTAAAAAAACATTAACGACTAATAATAAAGCATGTGCAGAATGCAAAATGAGCCACAGAGTAATCTCGGTAAACGGGGTTATTGACCAAGCTCCAGAATCATTTTTCACAAACCCAATTTTCCAAAACAACAAAAAGCAAAAGCAAAAGCAGCCTGGTGTCCCCGTGCCATCTATGGGGCCACCTGTTGTGGCCCCTCTGCAGCGGAACATGTGTGTGAGCCAGGAAAACAAGCGTGATGAGCGAAAGAGGACAGCTTAACCTGGGAACTGGAGCACGCTGCACTCAGACAGCAACTGAGCCAAATATAGGCTGCAGCTCCCCCGACACCCTGCACCAGGAACTTGATTAGTGGAATCTCTCGTATCCAACACTCAGAAGCTGCCTGACCAACACAACAGATACACAACAGTTTGTAAAAAACATCATTTGAAGACAGAGCCTGTTTCCTAGACCATCTGTGCACAACAGAAATGGATGGAATGAGCGCCGGAGGCCACGGAGCTGCGTGCTGATGTGGCCAGGGCCCCCACGCTGCTCCGGCTGGGAGCTGCCCCGCGTAAGCAGCGCTCCAAAAGTAGGTGCGTGAGTCACCGGCAGTGCAGCAGAAAACACGGTGTCGCCTTTCATTCGGGGCGGCCTCCAGGACCAAAAAGACAACGTTGTTGTCTGCAGACGGGGGCAGGACGGCAGGCTCCTGGGGGCCCACAGGGGCACGACGACGCGTGTCTGCATGTGTGGATGTAGCTGGACGGGGGGCAGAAAGAGCGCCGCCACGTTGCTAAATGATTAAAATAACCCAAACATTAGCTCATCCTCACTACAGGCCTTTAAATCCACCTTCTGTCTGTTTAATGGAAAAGAGCTGGAACGAGCGGCGCCGTCCATACATCCAGTGTTTTGTGGTGCGGCAGGGCTGGAGACAGCCAGAGGTGGTCCCGTCGGTGCACATCTGGGGCCTCCTCACACCGGCGTGCTCACGTGCACTACCTGCTGCTGTGGCTGAACTCGGGTAAATCATGTGACGGAAGGCTGCCCAACAAACACTATTAACCACCTGGAGAGTTCCCCTCATGGTCCTGTCTTTATTGGGTTCTGTTCTGGGACTCAGGAGACCTGCCTCCCGGTCCCTCCTTTGTGCCCACCGGTGAGCCCCCAACCCTCGGCCCACATCAGCCCAGTGCTCACTAAAGGATCTGCAGCTCCGCTCACCTGAAGGCCTTCATCTTCCTTGACCAGCTCCTTCTGGGGGAACAGGTCCTTGGCCTTGATATACTCCAGACTGGGAGGTCCTTCTTCACCCTGTTGGAAACAACCAAACACATCAGTAAAAACAACGATCAAAACAATGTGTCATCATGAGTGAAGACATCTTCCCAACACCTACAGTGGAGAAAAGGTCAAGATTTATTCAGAGACTTGCATTCTCAGTTTACAGATCCTGGCTGGAGTTCAGCAGGAAACAGCCGGGCAACACGTTACTCATCAAGTTAAAGGGTTAAAGAGAGCAGTTACTGAATGAGTGACAGCTGAACTTTGACCCTGGGTGTTCCTGCAAACACAGATACTTGATTTGTCCTTGGTTGGTTCAAATGCTTCTGTGACCAAATACTGCAAGAAGAGGATGAACCTATTAATGGGTAACGTTCCTCATGAAGATCCCACAGCCCGAAGCACTTAAATACCAGTGGCTTGGAGGTCCTTTCCCTCCACCAGTAGGTCAGAGTGGCTTATAGCACCAAGTGCAGCTCATTAACGTGCCCTTTGTGTCGCAGATCGTTACTCCCACTGCAGAGGAGTGAGGAGGTGGATGCTCGGGCTCCCACTCCCCGAGCTGGAGCCCGAGCTGGAGCTGGAGCCCAAGCTGGAGCCAGAGCTGGAGCCCGAGCTGGAGCCCGAGCTGGAGCTGGAGCCCAAGCTGGAGCCAGAGCTGGAGCCCGAGCTGGAGCTGGAGCCCGAGCTGGAGCTGGAGCCCGAGCTGGAGCTGGAGCCCGAGCTGGAGCCCGAGCTGGAGGCCGAGCCCGAGCCGGAGGCCGAGCCCGAGCCCGAGCCGGAGCCGGAGCCCGAGCTGGAGCCCGAGCTGGAGCTGGAGCCCAAGCTGGAGCCAGAGCTGGAGCCCGAGCTGGAGCCCGAGCTGGAGCTGGAGCCCGAGCTGGAGCCCGAGCCGGAGCTGGAGCCCGAGCCGGAGCCCGAGCTGAAGCTGGAGCTGGAGCCCGAGCTGGAGCCCGAGCTGGAGCCTTCTGGGAACACGAGGAGTTCCTTGGAGTTACTTCTACATAATCAACTGTACTAAATTGTAGCATTATGATGGAAAGGTGTGTGGAGACTGTGCCAAACTGGTGTCTTTATAGCATTTGAATGACACAAATAAGGCATAATAATTGTTTATTAATGAATGCTGTGGCACGTTATCAGTAAAGGGACGTGACTCGTCGATACAGCAGGAGTCACGGGGAGGAAAGTGAAGAGAAATTCACCCAATCTCTCTGCAAAAGGTCCAGCTGAATCTCTCCTTCAGCAAGAAAAAGCTGAATGGGCTGTTAGCTGTGCGTTTATATACGCGGGAGACCAGAAGCATCATGAATCTGAGCGTCCAGGGAGGGGGGGTGATTACAGGCTGATCTCTGTTGCTGGGCAGTCTGAACCAGCAGGTTCCAACCATCCAGCTCCAGAGGGAGTAAAGTTTAGAGCGGCCTGAAAGGCCGCAGAGAAAGCTAATCAGTTAAGGAGTATGCATTTAATCTGAGCACGCTAATCCTTTATTAGCAAGTGAGCCACCTCCAAAGGCCTTACGCATGTGCCTATGTGGGGGATACTTGACCTCAGACCCATCTGACCTTCCTCTGAGGCCTGTGAGAACACAATGTTCCTCTGGCTAAATGCTGCCAAGACCAGAAGTTTAACACATGGAAGAGGCAGTGACACCACACAGGCTTGCACACATTCACACAACACCTCAATACTACATTTCTAAAACACAATCATGAAGCTAATGAGCTAATATACAACATGTACACGTGTGTACTGCTAAAGAACTGCTCCAAGTGACCCCTGGTGAACTGGAACCCTGGTGAACCGGTGCAGGAGCGGTCTTTCACCCCCCCAAAGTGAGTGAGGCAGGTCTGTTCTCTAATATTCACCATATCGTAGCGTGTGTGCAGCAGACAACAACCAGCTTAGAGAAGATTAGAGGAAGGGAGAAGTGCTCTCTGCTGCTCGGCCCCAGAGATGGAACATGCAGCTGACACATTTGGCTCTGTCGCTGCAGCCATCTTTCACTTCCTCCCCCGCTCCCACCCAACCAGGAATCAAAAAGCTGCGGCCCCACGGCCTGCGTGCACGCGCACGTAAGCCCAAACGCACGCAGCACGCGCGGGTCACCTCGAGCCACCGCAGCAGCAGGTCAGGCGTGTGCACGTGTCCACGTGCAGCGCTCCGTCACAGATATTAGTGTGTGGACAGAAGCAGCAGGTAGGACGGGCCGAGCAGCCTCAAGCCCAGTCTCCACGAAGAAATGTCTGGTTACCATGGATACAACAACCCTTTCTTTGAAGCAGAGAAGCTTTAAGAAACAATTTTCGAGCCCTCCCTCCTCAGCAGATTATTTACAGATTATTGGGCCTTTGTGGTCCAGATGTGCAGATTAAAGAACTACTACATGATGCAAAGGTGAAGGTCGCCCTCGTGCTCGTGCACGGAAACGCAGAGGTAAAGATTCAGAGACTTTTGGAGGGACAGCAGAGAAGGCGGAGCTTGAACGTCCCGGCGTGTTTTGGCAGGATTTGGGTGGTCGGTGGCCTGAACAGGTTTACATGTTAGCTGGACCTGCCCCTAACCCTGGACGTGAGGAAAAACCCTGCGAAGAGCCTCATCGTGGCTGTAACAGAAGCCAAAAGCCTCCGTTTAAAAGCCCCAGGCAGGGGCCCCTCCTGTAGGCCTGCAGGGGCCCCTCCTGTAGGCCTGCAGGGGCCCCTCCTGTAGGCCTGCAGGTCCTAGATGGGGAGCAGGTCAGTGGAACAGCTCTCTGTCCCTGGACCAGGAGAAACCATGGTCGGGACGGTGGGAACACTGGGACTCAAAAGTCTGAGACACAGGAAGAACACTGGGATTTTGAGGAAGCCAAAACTGGGCGCTGGGGTCCAAACTGGTTTAGTGAGAAGAACCAGAGGCAAATGTTGCTGCTGTGAAGGTTACCGAGTAGATGCAGCGTGTGCACGGACCTCCGCCATCCTCAGCGCCTGCAGCAGATCCCCAGGAAGCCTTTCACCCGCGACCACGCACTGGATCCATTTACCTAGTGGGTCTAATAGAATTGGAGCCATGGAAAGAATCTTAAGCCAGCCGAGCTTTTTATCGGCCCGTTTGTGCAGACAACGCCACATATGTGTCATTTCCTCACACATGAGGGATCTTGGACACGGAGCGGCGCGGCGCTGCAGCCGCCCTCCAGTGAGGGACAGAACCGCGCGGTCCGTTTTAGCAGCAGTGGACAAGGATGATAAATTATACAGACAGTGACGCAGGAGAGAAAGTGCTGACTCAGTGGCGCTGCAGACGTATTAAAGAGGCATCACAAACCGTGCAACACCCGGTCATGTCTGTTCAGAAAGAAACACACTAAAGTCAAAGGAGCGAGCAGCGACTGGCTCAGCCGTCAGCACCGGCACATCGGAGTTCTGGAGGCCTGCAGACGGATCCCTGGACAAACGCTGCAGGCAGGAATTCTGCATCTCAAGTTCATTCCAAGCCGGTTCTCTGCAGGTCACATGACAGACGAGTTTCAGCATGTACCATGTGACACTAGGCTGGTCCATGTTACACTAGGTAGAAGATAGAATTTCTTTATTTTAGCTCCACGGTGCAACAGAACACTGGCCAAAGGAAACAGACTGGGCCGGTTCACCTGTATCACCTGTATCACCTGGTCACTCTTGTGTTGCCCAGTGCGGTTTGTCGACTCTACAGCGTTGTGTTGTGTTGTGTAGATAAGTTACGTGCCCACAAATGATTTGTGTAAAGCTCTACATGGGGGGCATGCAGCCATCTAGGGCTGTGTGGCACACCTGTATCACAGGGTGGATTAACTCTACACAGCGAGATAAGCGGAGGCCCAGCGGAGGAGAACTGCCTGAAGACATCCAGCAGTTATTTGTCTGCACACAGTGTTCCGACCCACACCTGTCTGCTGAGCCCCCCCCCCCCACACACACACACACACGAGCAGACCCCTGAAAGACCAGGACTCCATCATGACACACAGAAAACGCCACCTCTCGTGGCACCGATCCCCGCAGCCCTCACGTGTGCACACCCGCCGCCCCATCCCCCCACCACGCACCACGCACCACCCCCCCCCCCCCCTCCGGCACAGACAGGCAGATGCACTACGCACAAGGACCACACTCCCGAGTGGGGAACGGCTCGGACACTTACGAAGCAGTTGAGCATGGAGCAAGACACCCTTCCCGCGAGGCTCATGTCGAGGAGAGGCGGGGTTGCGTCGGAACGCCGCGCAGCCTGTGGAGCAGCAGCACGTCCAGCACACGAGGAGCCGGCATTACCATTCTTCTCTCTGCCGGAGCCTCCCCACTCCCTTCTGTCTCCTGCCGCTCTACCTATTGTACATCCCCTCTTTTAAAAAGGTGCTTTAAGGTAACACCCTGGTGCCGGCATCCATGGAAGAAAAGCCCGGACCCCCCAGGAGAGAGGGAGACAAGAGGCGGGCTCCTGCTATGGAGGTGGAATAGTCCGAACCAGAGCGGCAGATCTGGCCATCAGGGAACTCGCAGCCTGGGAAACAGCAAAGGCGCTGGAATGACACCTTCCGAGCCAGAGCCAGAAGAGAGTAGGAGCGAGGGGGAGACGGAGGGAACTGCCTGATGCTAAACTCCACCCTCTGCATGCGCATCAACCGGCCCCCCACACGCACATGCTCACATCGCTCCCCCTCGTTTCTCACTCCTCCCCCTCCTCCTTCACCCTTCACCGACATCTCTCAAAATACCATTTTCCTCCAGTAATCAGGAAATTTAAAAGAAGAAATAAAATCAGCCCTGTGACTGCAGCAAATGCCCCCCCCTCCCCCACCCAGCATCAGGCCCAGAGGGATTAATACACAGGCTGCCTTGGTCCAAACAGGTAATAAAGTAATGCACAGAGAGACATCCCATCTATTAACTGCCCCCTAGTAAGAATGCTGCACTGACATTGGATGGTGACGGAGGACAAAGAGGGAGGGAGAGAGGGAAGGGGGGAGGAGGGAGGGAGGGACAGAGGGAGGGAGGGAGGAGGAGGGAGGGAGGGAGGGAGGGAGGGGGAGGGTGCTGAGGAGCGTCGATGCAGAGATCTCAGTCCGTGACACAGCACTCTCCAGCCACAAAGCTCCCCCCATCCCCTCCCCTCCTCCCCTATCCTCTCCTCTCCCCCCTCCCTATCCTCTCCTCTCTCCTCCCCTCTCCTCCTCCTCCCCTCTCCTTCTCTGCTCTCCTCATCTGCTCCTCCCCTCTCCTCCTCTCCCAGCTGCAGCAAACTCAACTGTCCTCTGCTAAAATCACTCAGTCACAGGATGCTAACGTAGCTGCATATCAAAAGGGGACAGGCAGCCCCCCCCCCCCTCCCCCCCTGAGTCGTGACAGCCACTTGCCTTCGGTTGTATGAGGCCTATTACGCAATGTGTCCAAGACAATGAAAACTCTGGGATCAGAGGGATTATTACTATTATTACTATTATTATTATTGGTTCATCTCTCTTACGGTCATGTGACTGTCAAGTGGCTGAATTCCACTTTAAGTGCACCTGCACAATACAACTCACAATCAAATCAAATCCCAACCAGCAGACAAAGAAAAGCAACATTTTCACCTTCCTTGATGGCATTCTTTGAAACAAGACTGTAGAAATCGTGCACGTTTCCGTGTCTGTTCTATCAACGGTGATGGTCTCGGGTCAAAACTGGAGATCCAGTCAGGATAATGATGCTGATGCTGCTGCAGTCAGCAAAAACATGGGACCTCAGGGAAAGTTTAAGGCTTTTAAGTGGAAAAATCTGGCTAATTTCTAATAAAAAAGGGATTTTCCACACACTGGCGTAAACATGCAGGAGACTGCAGCACTTCCCCAAATGAAAAGTTACAGAAACCTCCCGGCAGTCCCATGACACGCTTTTGACTGGAAAAAGGAAGTGAAAGTTCTGCCAAAAGACTTCTGCAAACAGCCAACAACTGTGGAGGCGGCACGGCAGCACCATCCCCTCAAAATCAGCTCTCCACGTTCATGATTAGCAACTTCTGTGCCTCCAGTTTGCATTTGGAGCCACCTTTCCTTCAAAGTTGTGACTGGAACCATCTTGAAACACTTGTTATTTGACCCAACGGAACCAGGACAGCGAGCCAGGACAACGGACCAGCACGAGGTTTCTGGCTTTAGCCTGCAAACCTGTGTGGCGTCAGCAGCACATGGCGGTGGTTTAAGTCCCCTTCAAGCAGGTGACACCGTGCACCACCCTTCCAGACGAGCCATAAAGGAACATTGTGCACTGTGGGAGAACCCCCCATTGTCCCCAGTTCCATGATCACATTACTGCTCCCCAGATGACAGCATGAGTGGACAGAGGTATAAACGCTCCTAGTCTCACGTCAGCCCAAAACCAGGTGGAGGCTGGGAAGATATTAAACGCAACTTCTCTAAATGGGATTAAAAGGGTCGGGTTACCTGTACAGAAGGGGCCCGAGCACTGTCTCACTCCTAAACTGGGAGGAAGCCCAACTGAGCAGGATTGGTAACGTAGAAAAGCTGCCAACAGTTGGACCTTCACCCAATCAGAGGTGCTCCCTGATGTGTGTCAGGACCTGATTTCACCCCGACACAGCAAAAAGCAGGCTCGCAGAAATGGAGGAAGGTGAATCTCACCATGGGACGAGCGGAGCTTCTCATTTTACACGACTGACTGGCTACATTATGTTCCCCAGCTCTCACCATCAATTAAGCCCAGAGCTGGAGCGCACGTACGGCGACAGGGCTGAGATCCAGGCCGTCGGCCACCCCGACATTCTGTGGAAGCAGCTGCCCAAAGCCTGCCCTCACGCTTCCTCTTTCGGTCCCATAAAAAGAAGAATTTATCACTGGGGGCCGTGGCCTGCTCTTAGACAGAAGTAGCACAGAAAGCAGCAGCTAGCAGCAGCGACCGGCTCACAACAGACTGAATTGATCATTTTGGTTTAAGAAAACTTTGCAAACTCCCTGTTGAGAGGAGAGAAAATCTCAGGTAAATGAGGAACCTCCCCAGACGGAGCAGGTATGGCTCAGCGATAGCGTCTATGCTACATGTTTGGTTGGCAACCTGCAGCATCCTGATGTGCAGCTGCATGGAGCTGATGAGGAAGTGATGGTCACATGAGGCAGTTGGAGGAAAACCAAGAGGACTTTCATTTCTTCTGTTGGCCACCGTTGTTGCCTGACGCTACTAAAACACATATAATCAGATAATGATGCTGGAATGATCATAGGACTAATGATAAATGTGGTGATAAGTGTCTTTATGTCCAAAGTTCACGGTGCAAAGTCTAATCTACCTTCAATCATGTGGGAGAGAAATGATGTTATAAAGTCCTTAACTTTATTTGTGAGGCACTTTACAACAACAGAGCCTAAAACACACGCGAAAGCAAACCCATCAGCAGTAAGAGAACAACAAACGAGAAGTGAGGAGCTCAGGCTGCCTGGTGTGTTGGGGGGGCTGATCTGCTGAGCTGAGCGGCCCAGATCGGCCCCCGTAAGGCTGGGGCAGGGCAGGTCAATAGGGCCCCATACTGGGGTGGACAGGAGGTGTCCTTTGGCTCCTTCATCACACCTCTCTCTGGTTCTGGAGGATGTTCGCAGGTCTGCTATTGAGACCAGTCCGGTTTCTTCTGGACGGTACCGCTCTGTCTGGACGGTACCGCTCTGTCTGGACGGTACCGTCTCTAAAACGTTCTGCTTGTTTGGCGTTAAGCTACAACACACGGCCTTCGGACATTCTCAGGAGCTTCTGTGAAACAGAATCCAGCTCGTTTCACTTTCAGAGTAGCACTAATCGGAAGTGAACTTTAATAGCAAGCACCATCTAAACACCGTGACCCCCCCCCCCCACACACACCCCCCCCCGTGATAAGCTCACCATCCTGCCAGCTGCAGACGCTCGGCCCGGACGCTCCTCTGCAGAACCCTCCCACACCTCCAGTCCACTGAACTCTGGTGCCAGCAAAGGCTCCTGCAAAAAAAAAAAGAAGAGAGAAAATAAGAAAGGCATTACCTTCAGACGGTGGGTGGGTAAACATGTGGGGGGGGGCTGCGGTCCATTAATAAAGGTCCATGGAAAAACATCACTCCAGACCTGCTAGCTGCACCGGCTCCCTGGACCAGACGGAGCAGAGGTGATATCCCAACCAGTCAGGTCAGTGACATCACAGCAATGCAAACATGTAGGCGCATGTGTTCCGCCTGACACCCATCACAAGCACATAAGCTTCTTATTTACAGGAAATGCAGCTCCAACACGCCTCATTTTCTTATCAGATGCTAAACAGAAAGCGCAGGAAGTGGCACATGTGGGGGAGAGCCCGCGCCTTTAGCCAGGTCGACCCTTTACCAACTTCAGTCCCATTCATCTTTATTTATAGAGCAAAAAGCAAAGTTGCCACCGGGTGCGGTGCAGAACTCCAGCGCCAGTTTCTAAAATCAGTGCAGTGCGCCGTGACTGGGCCGTTACCGTGTCTGCTCCCGTCGGTGCGTGCGCAGCCTGGTCCCACCGCTCAAGGTTGGCGCTAATGTAGTGACAGTACCTCAGACTAAACACTGATTATTGCACATGCCCGTGTGAGTAGAAACACCACAAACCCACGACAAGGACACGTCTAGAGCTTCTGTCCGTCCTCTCGCCTCTTTCCCACCCCCGAGGACACGCCCCCTTTTGCACACAGCTCCACAAAACGAAAACAACTGTGTGAAGTTAAAAACATCCGACCCCGACGTTGACCTTCCTTACCTGCCGCAGGCCTCGACGCCAAAAGCCCAGAGTTCAAAGCTCGACCTGTCTCTGAGGGCTGAAGTCAGCTTGCAAGGAAGCAGCAACGCTCCCTCCCCAAACATTGTGGTTGTGATCCAGCGTGTGGTCACCTCCCACCGCCCTCGCTGGTCGGCTCTAGCTCCGCCCACAGCCAAAGGTGCCAACGCCGGGGCATCTACGAGTTCACCCTGGGCCACTCCCGACTCCTTTTACTGGCAGCCGTTCAGGGCTGGAGTCTTGGTTCTTACAGTAACGTGACACGGTGATCACGATGGGTCCTGATATCAGCTGGACATTTCAGCTTCTCCTCAATGAATGAACACGCGGAAAAAACTGAGCCAAAGGGGTTAAACGGGGAAAAGTAAGCTACAGGGCGCCCAGCTGCCGAGGCTTTGTTCTCCGGCAGGAAAAGGTCGCATCCGCTCCTGTCAGCGGCTCGTTTCCCACAACTTCTGGAGGCCGCGTGTCGCCGTCCAAACACCAACCCTGCAAAGGTGTCTGAAACCGGTTCACCTCCTGGCCCAGGTCTGCCAGTCTGCCTCCATGTGACTCTGCTAAGAACTAAAGGCTGCAACGGAAGCAAAACTCACAAAACTGTGAAAAGCTGCCGAAGCGCCACACAGAAGGTCCTGGAAGCCACCAATGGGATCGCCATGTCAGCACTGATCAAACACACGATTAAATGATTATATGACAAGATTAAACGCACATTTCCCAAGACTCCATGTAAACCAAGTGTGTAATAATGTGTCACCCTAATTATATAAGCATCACACAATGTCAGGATGGGGGGCTGAGTGGTTGTGGCTCTTATTAGAGGTGGAACACTTATCAATTACTGGAAATGCTCAATCTTTCTAAAGCTTAGACTCAGCCAGACATGTCGCCTTTTAAATAAGAGGTGGTTTTGGACTATGGGGTGTCCAGACACGACCCGAGGAGGGGGGTTGTACTTGTTATTTTGTCCGGTGTAAAAGACATTTTCCCTCGGATTCGAACCTGATCTTTCCCCCTCAACAGGCAGCTGCAGCGGCCACGTGCTCCGTTTCCAGCCCAGGTAAATGATAGCAGGGCTCAGGTTTACACGCACGTAAAGGTGAAAGTGAAAGTGGGCACGGACGGTCTCGGGCGATGGGATGAAGTGGACCCGACCACCCGAAGGAGGGAGCCGAGTTGGGACCTGTTAGCGCCACGCTAGCTGCCGGATCGCAACATCTGTGCACGCCGAGGCACCAAAATCACAAATCTGCCAAACGAAGACGACACGTTGACTCGTGTCCAACACAATTTTGACAATTTAGAAGTCGGGCGCAAAGAACAATGTTCGGAAGTTACTTAATTCTGAGAGAAAATCGAGTTACTCACACAGAAAGGATCAGCTGACACGACGGTGACTCAGTAGACGACACGACTTCCGCATTCTTGTGCGATGATAACAGCGCCCGCCAATAGGAGTTGAGAAAAGTGGCCCTTCTCGACCAATGGCGCTCCACGATGATACCCGGCCAATGAAGGTTTGCTGGCGCGGGTCACTGGAGCGCGCACACCCACAAAACAACCAATCAGGTGTCACCACACTCCCAAACCCGCCAATAGGAATTCACAGCGCGGCAAAGCAGCGCCTCACGCACAACGAGCGGTACGTGCGCAAGTGAGCACAAGCACGCAGTTAAAAATAGCTTGAGTTTCTTTTTGACGGTGGTATTTCGTTTATAGTGTTGTTTGTGGCTCTGTTTTCGATCCCCGTGGATAAAAACCATTAACAATCACTGACAAAAAAGAATAATGATAATAATAAATAATCTACAAAACAATCCAGGAGCAAAAACTGCATCAGGACGTAAAATTACTTTTCCTGAAATTTGTCATACGCTAGAATTGCTTAAGGTAAATTAAAAGGCGCAATCTGGATCACAGGTTCTTCTTAATATCCACGTAATAATCTCCATTTACAAACCAATTAATGGAAGTACAATCAGTCTGACGTACGTTAATTGTCACTATCGTAGACATAATCACGTGACTAAATGCACCGAGGGAGCATGTATCCATCAAGATGGGGGCCATCGAGACGTATTGATAAAGTAACACGGTGTAGCTACTCTGGGATGTGGGACACGTGTTGCCCAGATCCCAACAGCCTATCTGGCTCTGGCGCGCCCCCTGCTGGAGTAACCATTAATTAGTGTTTTTATCATGCAGAATTCACCCGCTCCCAGTCCCCACACGCGCCTTTAAACACAAAGCGCATTAAAAACACGTACAGTTGATTCTAAGCTGAAAGTTAGCGGGCCTCCGTCCTCAAAATGGCGGGTTTGGTGTCAATCACTCGTTCACTTGGGCTGAAGTTAATGTGTCCGTGTTTCTGTCAGGACGGAGGCGCTGAGGACTGACAGGCGCACAGACACTGGACTCAGGGCAGATGACAAAACTTATGTCAGTGAACTTTTAGACAGACGGTGGGTGTACATCCCAAAGGGCCAATCACAACTAGTCAGCAGGTCAGTACTTATCTCCAGCACTGCACTGGTTTAAGTCCATCTTCTTCCAGTGGAGCCTGAATTTGAGCCATCTGTAATCGCACCATGGTAAGAGAAACGATTCTAGACGCTTCCTCTAAAGAACCCAGGTGATCGCTGAGCCTCTTCTGGACTGGAACCAGTGAAAACTAGGAATTTACAGATGTTGTTTAGTGAGAGCACATGTGGATGAGAGGGTGATGGTGTCAACTTTGCTTTCTTTTTAGACCAGCTACACAGATAAAGGAGAGAAGGTAAAACTAGACCTTTGCTTTTGGACCCGCTGGAGTTTCATCCCAGAGTCAACCTTTAACATGTTCAAAACCTTTTCAAAATAGAGAATTTCATCTCTCCTCCTCTCTTTAATAGAGAATTTCATCTCTCCTCCTCTCTTTGCTCTCTTCATCTCATTTTGCTGTGTTCTTTCAGCATGCAAGAGGAAAATTTATCAAGTTCCATCACCTCACCTTCTGGGTCGGCAACGCCAAACAGGTCAACATCTCTTCTCCTTTTAACTTTGACCCTCGGGAAATGAAGTCTTAGCCAACAATCCTCTCCTCTCTAAATGTTATAATAAGCAGCCCAAGATGATTCCTATGATAATTGATAATGCCGTTAAACATCAGCAGAAATACTCAATTATAAGCCCACACCTTAGCTAGCATAATGCCCTCATCTCGACGTCTGTTTACTGTAAACACAGCCAGAAACGGGACGACCTCCACTGTTCCTACGCTCTTCATCTACACTAAAGGAATAAAGTGGCTGACCAATGCTAAAGACATGTTTGGCTTCGAGCATTGTGGTTCTGCTCACATGCTGCAGCCCTGATCACTGATGTGTGAATCTGTCTATATTCTGTCTGGTCCTCACAGGCAGCCTCCTTCTACTGTGATAAGATGGGCTTTGAGCCGTTGGCCTACAAGGGTCTGGAGACTGGCAGTCGTGAGGTGGTGTCTCACGTCATCAGACAGGACAAGGTTGAGTCTCGCACTTCCTGTTTGAGGCAGAGCAGCACTGTTGTTCGGCTGTCACTGATCCCACGTCGCTCCTCTCCTCACAGATTCTCTTTGTCTTTGCATCTCCGCTGAACCCTGGAAATGAAGGTACGTTCTAGCCTCAGAATAGATGCCAGCTGTGACGCTGTGACCTCGGTCTGCACGGTCTTTGGCTCTTCTCTCCCCTCAGAAATCGGCCAGCATCTGATAAAACACGGAGATGCAGTGAAAGACATCGCCTTCCAAGTGGAAGACTGCGACTTCCTGGTCAAGGTAACAGTCGGTACAATCACCAACATCCAGCTACCTAATTGGACCTAAGCCCGGAATAAGTGCAAATATTCCCAACGCTAATGCAACCAAAATACAGCAAATTATGCTTCATTTCATTGATGAGTTGTCTTAAATGATCAAGTAACAATTTGGAGCAAAGGTTTGAGAGGTCTGGTTTGTGTCCTTACATCGGTTGTTGATGGAGAAATATTGGTGAATTGCTGGCCTATTCTAACGCATCACAAATGATTTCATTATCATTTGAACACTGGACAAGTGTGTTCAAAAGAAAGAAAAGTTTCTGGAATCATTAGGTAAACTCAGGGCTGTGATATAAAACCTTAGCTGCATTTTTTGGACACATTTCCTGATGCATCAGTGATTTTAAAGATAAAGAGCGTATCATAAAAACATGTCATGTATGTTCTAAACCATCTTTCCTCTAGTTCTCAGTAGCTTAAACAGCAAAAGATATCGATGAGATTAAACACATGTAAACTCACCGTTCACCTCTAGCATGAATTTAGATTATTCCGGATTATTATTCTACAAATAGTTTAACTAAAAGTTCCCAGCTGGAGCTCCCGTAAATGAGGAATTACATGTTCAAACGAAATATTGGGCAAAGATAAGTGGTCTTGTTCTGGAATCAGAGGCACAAAAGAGTGTCAGAGTCATGTTTAAATGTTGCCCCAGAACCTGCCACGTGTGTGTTTACTGGATCCAGAGAGTTGAAGTGGAACCTTCTGAACTTCAGTCAAGGTTTTAGATAAAGTCTGTGTTTGAATCACGGTTTCAGTCCAGGCGTCAGGTTACATAGGACAGGAGCAGCAGGCCGTTCAGCCTGCCACCACTAGGGGGCTTCCAGGAGGCGTCTCCACGCACCAGCGCACTGTTGCTCCTCTGTTTCAAGCTGATCCCAAACGCTCTCCCCCCACAGACGGCCAGGGAGCGAGGAGCCGTGGTGGTCAGGGAGCCCTGGGTGGAGCAGGACGACCACGGGAAGGTCAAGTACGCCATCATTCAAACGGTACGTCAGGAGGAACACACATCAAAGTGGAAATGTGTGTTGGACACACATCTGTGTGTTTTCCGCAGTATGGGGACACAACGCACACCCTCATCGAGTACCTCGGCCCCTACACAGGCCTTTTCCTGCCAGGCTACAAAGAGCCTCTGTACAAGGATCCTCTGTTAGCAAAACTGTGAGTCAAATCCAAGGATTAGAGCTAACTGGCTGCAGCTCTTTTCTCTGTGGGCTAACCCAAGATGACCCTTCCTCTCTCTCCGGTAGGCCCCCCGCAGGCCTGCGCTTTATCGATCACATTGTGGGAAATCAGCCAGATGATCAAATGGTGCCCGTCACAGACTGGTGAGCGCACGTCCTCCATGAGGGTCAAAGGTCGTCCCCTGCTCAGCTGCTGGTGTTTACTGCTAACGTTCTCAGAGCCATGTTACACATCCATGGACATCTGATGCCACAAGACCTCTTTACACTGAAACTACGTTTCATGACTTTTATTTTGACTCTTTCATTTCAAAACCAATGGAGTGAAATAAATGGGTTCAATCAACACCTCACCATCAGACAGGACCACATCAAGGCCAACGCGCTTGTTTTTAGTGTCACATTTAAGCAGAAAATAAGGTTGTCCTCACACTCTTTTCCCCCTCAAATTCCAGGTATCAGAAATGTTTGCTGTTCCATCGGTTCTGGTCCATAGATGATAAACAGATCTACACGGATTACAGTTCGCTGAGATCCATCGTCGTGGCTAATTATGAAGAGACCATCAAGATGCCCATCAATGAGCCGGCCGTGGGGAAAAGGATCTCACAAATCCAGGTGAGTTTCCTTCCTTTTGGAACCGCTTGATTTTCAACTCTACACAAGAGCAATATGTGGACCAGCGTCCCGCCTGGTTTCAGCTGTCCTGTGTCTCTGTCCTCACAGGAATACGTGGACTATAACGGTGGACCGGGTGTGCAGCACATCGCCCTCAACACCTCGAACATCATTGAAGCTGTGAGGCTCCTGACACAGATGCTTCCCTCTCAAATCTGCAAGTGAAGACAAGCATGCTGCCTTTTATCTTTGAGCCAGATAGTGAACCTGCGTGCCCGAGGGATGGACTTCCTTTCAGCACCTGACACCTACTACGACGACCTGCGGCAGAATCTCAAAACGGCAAAGATCAAGGTGGAGGAGGACCTCGATGTTCTACAGGTGAGCACATGTGGGGAGAGAGTAAAGGTTCCACTCTTTTCACTCGTCTACCCGCCTGTGAACCTTCTCTTTCTTTTCAGAAACTGAGAATCTTGGTTGATTTTGATGACAAGGGCTACCTCCTTCAAATCTTCACCAAACCCATGCAGGACAGGCCAACCCTCTTTCTGGAGGTCATCCAGCGGAAAAACCATTTTGTAAGTGGTTCTGAGGATAATCACTGTGCACGAGCGATGGGATATATCAGGCTCTGGTCATATTTCTTGCCTTGAACCCCTTTAAGAAGTTGGGCCAGGACACCTGGTCACCCAGTGTGAGCAGAATAAAAGTCACCCACTTGGAAAAGGCCAGTAAATCTGTCACAGGTACAGATTAAAAGGCTAAACCGGGAGGGGGATCTTTGGATCAGGCCCTGTGGCACTCCACTTATACCCCCATCCTTCCTGTCAGAACAGGCATGTTGTCAATCTCCAGTCTTTCACGACATGAAAGTTAGAAAGAGCCCTCTCTCAGAGCCCTTTGAACGTAGCTCATTCTGTGAGAAGAGGAGGGTTCTTGGTTCAAGTCCCATTGCAGACAAAACATGGAAGGTGTTCTGGTCGTAGAGCCAGTATACCTTCAGAGAACTGCCCAGGTACCCTTGAGCAAGGCACCGAACCCACAAATGCACACGTAGGGCCCTGCGATGAGCTGGCGACTGACCAAGGGGGGGACCTGCCTTCACCCAAGGGGGGACCTGCCTTCACCTAAGGGGGGGGCCTGCCTTCACCTAAGGGGGGACCTGCCTTCACCCAAGGGGGGACCTGCCTTCACCTAAGGGGGGGACCTGCCTTCACCCAAGGGGGGACCTGCCTTCACCTAAGGGGGGGACCTGCCTTCACCTAAGGGGGGGACCTGCCTTCACCCAAGGGGGGGCCTGCCTTCACCTAAGGGGGGACCTGCCTTCACCCAAGGGGGGACCTGCCTTCACCTAAGGGGGGAACCTGCCTTCACCCAAGGGGGACCTTCCTTCACCTAAGGGGGGACCTGCCTTCACCCAAGGGGGGACCTGCCTTCACCTAAGGGGGGGGCCTGCCTTCACCTAAGGGGGGACCTGCCTTCACCCAAGGGGGGACCTGCCTTCACCTAAGGGGGGGACCTGCCTTCACCTAAGGGGGTGACCTGCCTTCACCTAAGGGGGGACCTGCCTTCACCCAAGGGGGGACCTGCCTTCACCTAAGGGGGGAACCTGCCTTCACCCAAGGGGGACCTTCCTTCACCTAAGGGGGGACCTGCCTTCACCCAAGGGGGGACCTGCCTTCACCTAAGGGGGGGACCTGCCTTCACCTAAGGGGGGGACCTGCCTTCACACATAGGTGCTCCCTCCCCGTGACCCCGAAAGGACTAAAGTGGGGAAGAAGATGAGACCAAATGGTTCATTTTCTGACCATTTTCACTTTTTGATCTGTGTATAATTTCACAAGTTCTGAGGAAATTTTCCACCAGGTTTCAGATTTGAATCCCAGATTTTAGAATTGCATTCAAACTGTCTGAAATGTTTATGTTCACATTAAGATAAATCAGATTAAACCCATTTGTCGAGCCTGCTCTAAATACTCATCTCAGAATGGACTAGAATAGACTGTGAATACAAGAGGCTGCTTTATTTCCCATTTGTGTGTTTGTGGCTGTTCTAGGGCTTTGGAGCTGGAAACTTCAAGTCCCTCTTTGAGGCCATTGAGAAGGACCAAGATGCTAGGGGAAACCTCACAGTGCTGACACACCAAGGGCAGACCAAAGGCTTCCAGTGATCCCCCTACGGCTGCTGAACCTTACGTAGATTGTTATATATGGCCACATATTTCAGATGCAGTCAGCAGCTTCCCGCAGACCCATTCTGCATATGGAGTGTCGAGTATCTATCTCTGTGCTCCCAGATATACTCTGAGGTGTCTGCTGATTTTATGCTGCCCAGCTAAATAAAGTTATGCTTGTTCATGTGGGTAGCCATGTGTGTTTGGGACAGTTGAAATGTATGCTTACATTGTTGCCAGGAGACAGCTGAGGAGGCTAAATGTGAAACTCAGCATGCTGTGATCAACTGGACTCAGACAAATATTTAAGCCAGCCGCTCTACCACCCTCATGCCCAGTGATGACAGGAGTGAAGGAGTTTGAAGTTGGCTTGAAGTGAGGGATGTTGAAAAAAGCCAGGTTTTCTGATCTACCAAGTAAATAGCCCATTCACCTGGGTTCACACTTGCCTTGGTAAAAAACAGTTTCTGCCTGGGACGACAGGAAACCCGGCTAGTTTGGACCGGGTTATGGCACACCCTGTTTAGACACCATTGCCAAAATGGTTCCCTCAGCCTTGAGTCTCTGGTCTAGGTCTGCATTCATCACATGGGAAAAAGTCTCAATACACCAGAAGTGTTTCCTAAGGAAATTTGGGTCTGGGTGAGGCCTTGATGACAGGTGAACCTGGACGAAAGCCCCCAATGTGGAACGTTAGAGCGGACAGATTTAGGGACAAAAAGCCACTGGAGTAGAGTTGTTGGTTGCACCTCCAAAACCTTCTTGTCCATTTTCCAGGAGGCACCTCCTCAATGCAGTAGTGAGGCAGGATGGAACCAGGTTCTGAGCTGGAAAGGTCCGGGAAAATGATGTTACTGGAACCTGGGCAGTACATGAGAGAGAATTTAAAACAGGCTAGAAAGAGCACCCACCGAGCTTGCTGGAGGTTTACCCACTTAGTGTTCCTAAGGTAAGACGGGTCCTTGTGGTTGGTCCACACCACTAATGGCTAGATGGACCCCTCCAGCAAGAGTCTCCTGCAAAGCTATGACAACCACGAGCAAGTCTCTATTCCCCACATTGTAGTTTACCTCCAACGTAGCCTGTAGAAGATGTATCTCTGTAGAAGATGCAGAGATGGAGCTTTTGGTAGTCATGCTGGGAGAGAAAAGCATCTTGTCCACAAAACTGGTGACAGGGATCCGGGTGTGAAAGGATGGGGAGCGGAGCTAAACCGTGTCCTCATCGGACCACTGGAAAGTGAAGAACCAAAAAGGGCAGTCTTGGAAAGGGGCAACAGTCCAAGTTAATCCAGAGGTGCGATCCTTTGAGGACATTCTTATACTGCGGGAAGTCTAGTCAGCGAAGTGATGCTAGTCTCTTTAAGTGAAGGTAGGGGGGAGTAGTGACCTCAAGAGGGAAAAACAGGTGGATTCATCTGGATCAATCCTTTACAACTTTAACAAGGAGCGAAAAAAAATCAGAGCAGGACATTTTATTTCAAAATAATTTATTTGCATATAATTGGAATGAAGACAGGTTCATATATCTGTGATGGCACTGGTCAGATTCCATATAGAAACATTCAGTCTATACAGAAACCACTTTCAAACCTGAACAAAATGGATAAATATATTAGTAAATAAATATATTAGTGACGTGTCACTATAATGAAATGTTCTATCATATATAAAATACAACACTATTTCTTTTCTGGTTTTGTTGTTCCTTTTTGTACGCAAAGTATTCAAAAATATACTGACAAGTCCCTTTAAATTCTAAAAGGGACCTTTGTTTTTATTTACTCTGAGCAAAGGCAGTTTTAGCTCATTATTGTTGCCAGACTTGCATCCACCAGATAAAAAAGGCACAAAGGGGAAGATCCTGAAGAGGATTAGACCACACCAGCTAAACCCTGGCATCAAGAATCCCATGCTGGTGGTTTGGGGCTGATTTTAAATTTGTAAACTGAATTTTGCCAAAGTGCTGCACGTTATTCAGTCAATTCCAACCCCGGCGTCACAGTCGAGCCTGTTGGGGGTCCAAGCGTGGGTCACAGAGACGGATGCACAGATGGAGAACCTGGGGCTGGAGAACCTCATGCTGGCACATTTCTAATGAGGGTCAGAACAAAGATGCCAAATGTTTCTGAGCTACGGTGAAGGGAAAGCAGAGGTCAACCGAGGTCAACCGGGGTCAACAGGCATGTTCTTGTGTTCCGGGTAAGTGGGTTTAGCTGCTCACCCCTTTGGCAGACGGATCAGCGCAGGCTCCTGATTGTCAACATTATTTTTTAACAAATAAGGCACATAAAAGCTTTAGTAAGTGCTACCAGAATTACCCACGATTCTTTCCCCCATCGACACCTGAGGCAGGGATGCACCGATCAGATATCTCTAAAACTGGCCTGGTACTCAAATGGATCAGCTGTCACTCTGGTCCTGGTACTGCTGTCCTAGAGAAGGAGCTTAGGTTATGAGCAACAGTGGAGAAGAACCCAACCAAACTGTGAGCATTTTTGCAACACTCTTATCTACTAATAACAAAACAGCTCATTTTATTTGACAGAGCTGCTGAATGTCTCAATCAAGCTTAATGTTAGCTTATGCATGATTATTGATACCTTCACTGAATTAAGTGTGTTCCGTTTGAAAGTCTTTGTCCAATGTCTCCTGGCAGGCAGCACCATTGCTGACCCACACAGGAAGTCGCACAAACCAAAACTAGAACTAGAACGTCCCGAACGCTCAAGCACAGAGTTTATTCATTGAGGTTTTGGAGTAATTAGCACAGAAGCGGCCAGATCGGTGCATCTCTAATCTGTAATAAGTCGGACTGCGTTCACACTTCAAAAAGTCCTTCTGTTAAGAGAGGGTTGCTCACATTATCATTTAGAGGAGAGGGAAACTCACCTAATTGGGGGGGGGGTTAAGTACTTTAAGGTTTTTTAAAATATCTCTGAGCAGTTCTGGTTTCAGGTGGATCTAAAGTGGTCTGACTGGATGAAATCACATGGACCATCATGAAGGCAGTTTCACATTGGTTTCTGTGTCCGTCAATAAGAATAAGTGTCCTGTTTTTCCAGTGCTCGGTTGTTCCTGCAACAGCTGTCACACAGCCGAACAGCAAACCATAATAGTCAAATCCAACCATTGAAGGCAGACTGAGGGGGGCTGCAGGCTCTCTAAAATGGCTCCATTCCACTTTAGTCATTATCTTTTTCTCCTTTATCACTGTCTTTCAGGGAGGATTAGCAGCACTGAGGTCTGAGCGCGAGACGCAACCACCGGAGAGAAACGACAACCAAGAGAAAATAGCTTGTAATGACGACGAGGGAGTTCAGTCAAACTGGTTCACCTTAAAAGGGTTAAAGGTTTAACAAAAGAAAACGATCTGACACACACGATGAGAACAGCTGCCATTAGTGAAATGATGAGAACAAGGCCCGCGCTAGAATCCTTGTCGTTTGAGGGGTCAAAGGTCAATCTTTCTCTCCATTTAGACTCTCTGCTGAGTTAATGGGAGCTACATGATTGAGACCAGAAGGGTTCATATCCTCACTACAGCAGTACCTTTAAAGAGCCTCCTCGTGAGGCCGTGTAAGAAATGTGAGGTAGGATGGAGAGAAGAGCTTTTCCTCGAGAAACTGAACTAGGAGGAGGAAGAGGAAGACCACTAGGGTGGAGGAAGGTACCTCAAATCGAGGCTTTCGCAGCGAGCTGAAGAAATTTGACCAATCCCAGCGACTTCTGTGAGATTCTGCTAATCTGAGATGGAGTCTTCTACCAATGCACAACAACCCCCCCCACCAAACTGGGTCAAACCCAGCGTCACCATCATGTGTTCAATTTGGTTTGGTTTTAGTGTCGTGGGATAGAAAGAGCTCCTATCGCTCGTTTTATTCACAGTCCTTCGTTAAGCTGCCACAAAGCCGAATATTCTTGGGCACCAGGGTCACAAGAAGCCTCCGAAAGGGTGGATTCTGTCTCAGTTCCTGGAGACTGCTCACCAAGGATCATGTGTTCGGTGTCCCTAAGGAGCAGGAAACCTGTGGATTCATGCTCGTTACTGAACCCCCCTAATGAATCACAAGGGCACGAAGTCTTGTCCCCAACAACTCATGAAAACAATCTATGCTGAATGACTTAGTCACAGTAATTGTGCTTTGATCACAAGGAGCTACATTTGACGTGAAGATGAAGGAGGCGTGTCTGGCAGCGTGGTGGAAGGCTTGAGGAGGCGTTTCCATCCTGGCTCCTGAGTAGCAGCGCGATACAATGGGAGACGGCCAATGTTCACACACCAGATTCTTCTTCTGATCCTGTGCACACAAGAAACCACGTTAGCGTCCAGCTGGATCAGCAAAACACACTGAGACACACACTGACACACACACTGAGACACACACACTGAGACACACACTCAGACACACACACTGAGACACACACTCAGACACACACACTGAGACACACTGAGACACACACTGAGAGACACACTGAGACACACACTGAGACACACACTGAGACATACACTGAGACACACACACACTGAGACACACACTGAGACACACACTGAGACACACACACTGAGACACACACTCAGACACACTGAGACACACACTGAGACACACACACACTGAGACACACACTGAGACACACACTGACACACACATTGAGACACACACTGAGACACACACTGAGACATACACTGAGACACACACACACTGAGACACACACTGAGACACACACTCAGACACACACTCAGACACACACACTGAGACACACACTCAGACACACACACTGAGACACACACTGAGACACACACTCAGACACACACACTGAGACACACACTCAGACACACACACACACTGAGACACACACTGAGACACACACACACTGAGACACACACTGATACACACACTGAGACACACACTGAGACACACACTGATACACACACTGAGACACACACACAAACAAACACATACACACACACACTGAGACACTCACTGATACACACACACACTGAGACACACACACACCGACACACACACACACACTGACACACACACACACACTGACACACACACATTTGATTCCTAATCAGTGGGACCGAAGAGCACATTTGTTATTATTAATTATTATTAATATTATTGTTGTTAACAACAACAACAACCATATCATGATACTATTATCATCAACATCATTATTATTAGTAGTTGTATTATAATAGTAACAATTATTGTTATTGCTATTATTATTATTAGTAGTAGTAGTATTACTATTATCATAATTACTATTATAAATATTATTATCATAATTACTGTTTTAGTATTATTATTGTTATTGCAATTATTATTATTTTTAGTAGTATTATAATAATAATAATTGTGATTATTATTAGTTGTTGTTTTTACTATTATAATCATCATCATTATTATCAATATTACTATTATTATAAAAAAGTAATAGTACTACTAGTAATAATAATAGTAATAATAGTTCTACTAATAATAAGAATTGCAATAATAACAATAATAGTAAAACAATCATCATTACTATGATCATAATTATTATTAGTAGTAGTATAATTATTACTATTGCTGTTATTATTGGCAATATTACTAATATTATTATCACTATTATAATTATCAGCATTATTAATAATATTATTATTATCATTGGTGTCTTTATTCATATTGTTGTTGTTATTATCATAATTATTATTATTATGATCAATATTAGTGTTGTTATTCATATTGTTGTTGTTTTTATCATAATTATTATCATTACTATGATTATTCTAGTCCTTCTTCCGGTTGCTAGGGACCCTTACCCTGACTGTGATGTAAGGCTTGACAGTACAAACAGAGGTCTGTGCTGCGGTCAGCAGCGTGACCAGGGTGGAACATGCACACCGGCCTGTCCCGGGGCCCCCCGGGCCCCAGGAGCTGGGGGTCAGAGTGGGCCTGGGGCACCCGCTTTTGCCACACCACATGGGCCCCGGTACAATAGGAGCAGTCCTCCATTCCTGAGTCCAGAAGAAGAGGGACAGGCAGCAGGGCCCGGTGCAGCTCCGGCTGGGGGCAGCAGAAACCTGGACTCTGACCATAGTGGATGTGGATGCTGCGGTCCTCCTGCAGGTCCAGTCCCTGGTGGAAGCAAACAGAAGGGCCGTCCACCACACAGCTCCCTGTCTGAGCAGAGGGAGGGTGTCCGTGGCCCCGGTGGCAGCAGTGGGGTGGAATCTGTAAAGGGACGGGGGACACTTTAACTGAAGGTCCTGCCGGCCGGCTCGGATCACGGTCCTGACAGTCTGTCCCAGGACTTGGTCGATCCGTTGGGTCTGGATTAGGGCACAGGCAGGGACTGTGTTCCGGGGAGTCTTTGTCTAAGCTGAGAGCAGCTGGAGCTGCCGCAGTAGCTCCTAACTCCTCCTCAGAACCTCTCGCAGGACTCTGGCTGTGCTCCTCCTCCTCATAGTGGTGATGTCTGTGGCGGTGGTAGTGAATGTGGTTGAACACAGTCTGGGGCTGCTGCTCCTCAGGGCAGACCGCTTTGTTCTCCACAGAATCCAGAGACCTGGGCCGGGTCTGGGCACATGTGTCCAAGCTACTTCTGCGGGCGGCAGAATGTCCGTTGCCGGGCCCATAGTAAACAAACGGATCATAATCACTACTCAAAGAACTGCGGAAGGTGGACCAGCTACCATAGACCCCCTGCAGAGATACGTCAGTACAATTGAGAACCGAGTCACTGGAGGAACCGTGACACGGCCCTGAGCTGGAGTCACTCGCTGGCCCATCAGCCAGGTACCCACTGCGTTCTGTGTGGTAGCTGCCACCTGAGCAGCTCCCCTCCCCCTGTCGGCCATGGCCCAGCGTCCTACGGGGCTGGGGCCCCACTGAAGGTCCGTGGTAGAGCCTTGAGCTGGACGCACTGCGCTGGGCGGGACAGGACGATCGATAGGTGTGGCAGGACCGACGTGGGCCGTAGTGGTGGGAAGAGGTCCTGCAGTTACCTCCAAACATCTGGGGCCTCCCGGGACCCTCTGCGGGTCGGTGATACCCACAGCTAGAGCCGAACGGTCTGCTAGCCAGGAATTGAAGAGTTTGGTCATCCCTTGGAGAAGAGCCGTTGTAGTGGCCCAGATCAGGATAGGGTCCAGAAGGTCCACAAGGATACTGGGGCCTTAGAGAGAAGGGGACAGCATGCTGAGGGAAGTGGTGGTTCCTCGGGCCACTGTAAGGATGATGGTGGAGAAAGCCCTGGCTTTGCTCCGAACTCTGCTGCAGTCTGAACCTCTGGGCCTGCCGCTCGGTCCCTGGGGGAGGCAACCACAGACAAGATGTACCCAATGCTACAGGAGCTAACGGCGTAGCTGCAGATGGATTCACATGAATTAGAAATCAAAGGAACACACCCATGATGTTGTGCATGCAGAGGGGGCAGGTGCGGTGCTGCAGCAGCCAGGGGTCCACGCAGTCTTTATGGAACTCATGAGCGCACGATATAATCCTCAAGTGCTGGCACAACAAGGAGAGAGGTGAAGACAGGAGCATCTACAGGGGCTTTAGTCTAGCATCACCTCTCTCACCTGGCTGTCCTGGAACTCCTCCAGGCAGATAGCACAGACCGGACTTGAGTTGGAGCTGCTGGCGGACCCCCAGGGGGCCCGCTGGTGATGGGGGCCTGAGCAGCCCTGAGAGTTGTAGGTCTTAGTCTCCAGGCGGCTGATGGCCTGCCTGGTCTGTTGGTGAACCGAGTCCTGAACCCACAGGGCAGAACACTTTGACCGGATCCGTCTAATAACTCCGGGTGGACTGATGGTGGAACGTAGAGCGAAGATGAGGACAATGGTGAGGACGGCCAGGACGATGGTGAGGACGATGCCCATGTCGTAGTGTGGCTGCAAAGGCAAGTGGAGAAGTACAGTGGCCATACACAGCACGGGAACACACAGGTGACGCGTTTGCTGGGTTCTAATTACCCATCGTGGTGGATTCACCATGATCTCGATCCGAACGACGGCCTCCTCGTTCTTGTTGACCAGAGCCATCAGCTCCTCCGCATCGTCAGACTCCACCATCACGACGGGCCGGGGGAGGGAGTCGGCCTCCCGCAGCTGGGCCACGTGGATGGTGTCGGAACCAAGAGGAGGACCACAGACAGACACGGATGTGATGCTTCTGTTCAGAGCTCTGCTCCAGAGGTGCTTCCGCCCAACCCTCCACACTCACCTCAGCGGCAGCGTCGGCATCATCGCTGACGTCGAAGATGACAGCTTGGGCTCCTTTGTCCAAAGCCATGCGAGCCTAAACCATCACACACACACACACACACACACACACATTAAAGTCTCACTCTGAGATATAAATACCATGATACTGCTCAGTGCCTCGGGCCGCCACTAGGGGGCAGTAAGCGCACACGTGACATTTCCACAGCAACTTTCAAATCAGGGTCACTTATTTACCGAGTAAATATTTAAACTGTGGGTTTAAATGTTGCCACAGGTCAGTAGAGGTTATAGCCGAGGAGCGGGAAACCAATGGATCTCTCTCCAACAGATGTTGAGAGTGTCAGCGTGGCTCCGTGTGAGCGTGCATGTGAGCGTGCGAGTTTTCACAGTAACCGGCCAGAACGCTCACCTCACGATGGAAATAGAAAAACAGACTCACTTTCATCTCGCCACAAAAATTCAAGTTCCTGGCCCCTGTCCAACCTTAATAAGGATAATCACGTCTTTTAACCCCCTGGCCTTCTCGCCCAGTACCCACAATGCCGAGCAGCAGTCTGCTCGCACCCATATTGAGGACTGGGAAGATCGTACAGACATTTGCTTTTCACGGTGCTGTCGGGCAGTGTGTCCTTCAATTACCCCCAGCCCTGTTATTAAGCCCTTTTTACGACACGTTAGCATTATACTGCTAATAGCACGGCGTGGTCTGGGAGCTATACGCCCCCCCAGAGGAGCGCTCGTCAGACACCTGTAACCTTCACCTGTGCAGCCAACTAAAAGAGGGAGATGATGGTGGAGAAGATGAAGAGCAAGTTGACATATATAATGAGGGTAGTCGACATATATAACGAGGGGAGTTGACATATATAACGAGGGCAGTTGACACATATAACGAGGGGAGTTGACATATATAACGAGGGCAGTTGACACATATAACGAGGGGAGTTGACACATATAACGAGGGGAGTTGACACATATAACGAGGGGAGTTGACATATATAACGAGGGGAGTTGACACATATAACGAGGGGAGTTGACACATATAACGAGGAGAGTCGACATATATAACGAGGGGAGTCGACATATATAACGAGGGGAGTTGACATATATAACGAGGGGAGTCGACATATATAACGAGGGGAGTCGACACATATAACGAGGGGAGTTGACATATATAACGAGGAGAGTCGACATATATAACGAGGGGAGTTGACATATATAAAAAGGGGAGTTGACATATATAACGAGGAGAGTCGACATATATAACGAGGGGAGTCGACATATATAACGAGGAGAGTCGACATATATAACGAGGGGAGTTGACATATATAAAAAGGGGAGTTGACATATATAACGAGGGGAGTCGACATATATAACGAGGGGAGTTGACATATATAACGAGGAGAGTCGACATATATAACGAGGGGAGTCGACATATATAACGAGGGGAGTTGACATATATAACGAGGGGAGTCGACACATATAACGAGGGGAGTTGACATATATAACGAGGGGAGTCGACATATATAACGAGGGGAGTTGACATATATAACGAGGGGAGTCGACATATATAACGAGGGGAGTTGACATATATAACGAGGGGAGTTGACACATATAACGCGGGGAGTCGACATATATAACGAGGAGAGTCGACATATATAACGAGGGGAGTCGACACATATAACGAGGGGAGTCGACACATATAACGAGGGGAGTCGACATATATAACGAGGGGAGTTGACACATATAACGAGGGGAGTTTCTGAAAGTTAACTTTTGCTGTTATGCTAATGACTACTGATAAATAATTAAATGAAGCCACCTCCCGCTCAGACTGTCACCGTTGCATTGTGGGAAATGTAGTATTGGCCCGTGTGGCCTGTGGGCCGGTTCTAATAATAAATCAATATCATCCCGGGGGCCATAGAAAATCCTCGACATTGACTCTGACATATGAGCTTTAAATGATTTCTTTTGACTCCCATTTATTTGGCTGTTTGGATATCATCTTTGCTAGTGTGTGTGTGTGTGCACGCTCTATGGAACTGGCATAAAGGATGTTAAAATTAGTCTAAATTAGTCTAAATTAGTCTAAATTGAATAAAAATTCATCCATTCATCATTCCCAACAGGCGGTGTTTGATTAGAAACTCTTTCTGAACTCTGGTGCTCTGAAACATCTCCGCTTCCATTTTCAGCTGTTTTTATTCTCAATAACATCAAATCATCCATCCATCCAAGTCGTGGTCCTGTTGGACCACCAAAGGACAAACACTTTCCATTTAGCACGGACAAAAAAACCCAAATCCTGTTTAGCAATGAAGCTGTGGGGAGAGTTTGAGGAGCGTTTCTGAGGAACACGCTGCCATATTGGGTCCAAGCTGCTGGGGTTTTGTTGTTTCCAGGTGAATCGGTGGGCAGCGGCGTTACCGCCTGTCTCTGCCCCCCTCTCCTCTCTCCCCGTGGTCGTGGTCACGCCGGGCATCTTTACTGGTCCCGTTTTAAACAGGTTCTGTTGGGAACAGGTGTTCTCCAGAACTGTATTCCAGGCTGCTGTGCTGAAGGGCTGTTTTCAGGAGCAATAGAGCCAGAGTGTGCCTGCTCCATATGAACCCCCCCAGGCCGTGCTTTCCTCCTGGCTGAGCCATAATCAGCTCTGGATGGACTGGTTCACGCTTGGACTGGGTCAAGATTTGATAGCTTGACTGATTCTTACAGTTTTGGATCAAACCCCCATCTGCTGATTCCAGGAGATCTTTAAAGGATCTCAGAGCTTCAGATTTATGAAGCCTGCTCAGCCCCCGGCAGCGCTGATGAAACCATTTCATTCCTTCAAAAAAGCAGAACATGAAGCTCCAGAAAAGGTTTTTGGATCAAGTTTCCAACAGAACGAGGACAAGTGGGTAAAAGCGCCACTTTAAAGCCTCCAGGCCTCAGAAAACATCCACCTTTAGGATGCCTGACTTTAGAGGATCGTCGGTTCGCTCCGAGCACAAGAACAAACATGTTTAACCTCAGTCCAAGAACATCTGACCTGAAATGATCAAAAACCTTCAGCGTAAAAAGATGGTGGAGAGAAAGCTGCTGGGAGGTTCTCAGAAGAGAAGTGGCATTAAAGCCAGCTGGAAGAGTCCAGCCTGCTTCCTGCTCCTCCAAACAGGCGTCTCCACACCAACACTGAGGAACACGGGCTTCTGTTCTTCCTTCTTCTCTTCTGACTATTGTGTGTTTGATGAATGCAGCATCCACTCACTGCCCCCCCCCTCATTTACACTGCTCCTGGTTTCACAATGCTCCTCAGACAGATGCAACCAGAGACACTGATGCCGTCAGACAATAAACCTGAGTGTTGTTGTGTCCGGTTATTAACATGTTCCATGCTTTTCCTTCTGCAACAGTTCATCACACCTGCTCAGGGAAACCTCGGTGTAAAGGAGGTGAAGCCGCGCCTCAGTGACTCTACTTTGCTGTTTTAGAAACCAACAGTTATTAGATGAATATACTGTGTGCACGTACGCGCACACGTGTGTATAAACACTTAAGACACGCGTGTGCGTGGATGTAGACTTTTTAGTACTTTGGGTTCATAGACTTTTTAGTACTTTGCAGATACGTGTCTGTATATAAACCAGATCCTCCTGTAATAAAGAACTAAAGGCTGACTGTTGTCACGTGACCTGTCTCCGTCTGTGTCCGATGATGGAACCTGCCTGGAACATCTGGTCCAGAGAAAAAGCAAAACAGCTCACAGAACTGGTTCAGTTTAGACCCAAAAATGACAAATAATGAAAATGTGTGACACAGTAGAAAAATGGACGAACTTTCTATTGGTCATTGACAGTTTCACTCATTGTCATCAGAATTCATCAAAAATATTCAAACCCACAAACTACACACAGAACCGCAAAGTTTAGAGCTTAAAGGGAGCGACAGGTGAAGATTTAAAGCTCAACGCAGCTGAAGAAGTTCCAAAAAGGAGAAATATCATGTGGTGCTTTACCGCCACCCGGTGGACACGCGTGGAACTGCAGACAATAGTTAAACGCGCTCCGACACATTCTGACCTCTGCTGCTCCTCCTGGACTCCAGGGCTGCAGAAATATGCTGCTTTTACAAGTCTTTCAAATCTGTCAAGCATCATAAATCTTATTTATTTAACCAGGTTGAATAATGATGGAGAATGGTGTCCGAAAAGCGTCTTTATTTTAAAGTGAACCAGAACAGTTCGGTCCGTGTTCACAGAGACGCGGAGAGACCTCGAGAGAGTCCAAAACAAGTCCGCGAGGAAAACTCTCAAAAATAGTCAAGCCACAGAAGTCAGGGTTTGGCGATGAGGGCGAAAACACTCCGCCGCTGGCAGACGGGAGTTCTGTCCTTAAATCTAACGGGAGATTGAAGAGAGACCGCAGGTGCGCGTGTCTGCGGGGCCACTGTGGCTGATGAGCGGCTCCTCCACGCCCCCTGCAGGTAGACACCCGCAACAACGGTCCCAGAAACTGGGAACCCAACAAACCAGTTTATAAAAGTATTCCTTTCAGACTAAGCAGGAAGACTGAAGACCGACAAGGTGAGTAAACGAAGAGCATTATTGAAAAGAATTGACAGTTGTGTTTGGAGATAAAAATCAAGATTTGAAAACATTTTTGTTACTATTGAAGAGCTGCATAGAGCTGAAGAATTCTTGGCTTAAGAAAATTCAACTAGACTTCATATTTAGTTTTAGCACAAAACATCATTATACATTATAAATGAAGAGGTCTTATTTAACTTTCTTATAGTCTGGCTTTAGTTATAGTTGAATAGTCTTTCTAAGTGAAGTTTAGTTTATTTTTCTGCTCTTTGCTACTGATCCTAAAAGAACTTTAAACCCTCCCAGAATGCTTTAATGGTAGTAATATATACGCCATAAAGCTGTTGATTAGGTTTTAAAAGTGAAAGTATTCTGTTCAGACGAAGCAGGAAGAGCGACATTTTTGTGACAGGTGAAAAGCTCTTAGAGTTATTAGAGTTGTTCAACAGTCCAGGTCACAGCTGGATATTTTGGTATTATTTAAGACAATAAACTTTAAAAACAATTAAATAAATCCACACAGGATCACAGGACACCAACAGGATTTTGGGTTCATGCTGCACGTTTTCTCCCAGTGGTTTATTGTTCTATGTTGTGGAACCACTGTGAAAGAAATGCAGGAGTGGGTGTCATTTCTTTCATCGATTTTAAATAGAGCAGTGATCTTTGAGGACTTGGATCATAGAAATAATTGAAGAGGGGAACAAAGGAGGGGAGTTAAAAAGTCCTGACTAGCATGTTTATGTAGCACCAGATAATTTAGTGGCTGAGCTGAAGACAGTCCTTTCACCATGTTGGCCTGTGGAAAACCAGTGTTGTGGGCCCGATGGACCAGCGTCCCCGTCGTTGCCGGACCACCGTTGGCCACCAGTTGGGTTTTGGGATCAAAGTGGGGGCGTTTCCTGTATCCGGTTCTCCTCACGGATCCATGACTACAACATGTTGCTGCAAGTGCAGAGACGTTTGCTCTGGAAAGAACTTTAGTGTTACGCTCGAGAGGACTGGCGGTCAAGTGTGGCGGAACCCCAAAGAAGGCAGACAGACACGGGAATTAAAAAAGTAAACTCTGAAGGTTTAATGAAGCAAAAAAACCAGGAGGGAAGAAACAAAATGAGAGAGGCTGAGACAAACTATAGGTGCGTGATGCGGCAGACGAACCAAGTTCGAGATCCAGGGGCGAGAGTCTGTGGGAGAGTCCAAGTGTCCAGAGGATAGGAGAAATCCGTCCGAGGAAGGGGAAGAGGAAGAGGTCAGAGGAAGAGGGGCTAGGAAGGTTGCAGAGGAGTCTCTGGAAGACGCAGGGAGTCGCTGGGGAGCCTGGAGAGATGCTGGGTCCACGGGACGTGTTGCCAAAAACATCAGTAAGATCAAGCACTGGCCTGAGTGCATAGGGGCCTTTTATGGGTGCAGAGTCGTTTGGGCGGATTGGGTGCAGCTGCAGGAGAGGGCCCAGGTGGTGGTGGTTGAGCTGATTGCCCAGGAGGAGGTGGGGCCAGAGTAGGAGTCACAACAGTACCCCCCCCCTTACGGGAGGCACCGGACGACCGCCCAGGAGCATCCGGGTGCTCCCGGTAGAAGTCTTCGAGGAGGGAGGGGTCAGCGAGATAGGATGGGGGCACCCAGCTCCGGTCTTCGGGGCCGTAACCCACCCAATCCACCAGGTACTGGAAGCCCCTTCCCCGTCGGCGGACCGCCAGCAGCTTGTTAACGCTCCACACCGGCTCTCCGTCCGACAGGACCTGTGGGGGAGGTGGAGTCGGAGCAGGAGGGGACAGGGGGCTGGTGGAGAAGGGTTTAATGAGCGAGACGTGGAAGACCGGGTGGACCTTGAGGGCGGCAGGGAGATCCAAACGGACTGCAGAGGGGTTGACGATGCTGCAGATGGTGTATGGACCAATGTAGCGGGGGTTCAGCTTTCTGGAGGAAGTCTGCGAGGTCTGGAGGGGCAGGTCCCGGGCCAACAGCCAGACCTTCTGGCCAGGCCGGTAAGCAGGGGCCGGCCTCCTTCGCCGGTTGGCCGAACGCCGGGACTGCTCAGTGGCCCGCAAGATGGCTTTGCGGGCAGTCTTCCAGATGCGCCTACATCGGCGGAGATGGGCCCTGGTAGACGGCACTGCGATCTCCAGCTCCTGCTGGGGGAACAGAGGGGGTTGGTAGCCCAGGAAACATTGAAAGGGGGACATACCAGTAGCAGAGCTCTCCATGGCGTTGAGGGAGTATTCCACCCACGGCAGGAACTTGGACCAGGAGGCAGGATTGCTGGTGGTCACGCAGCGCAGGGCCGCCTCCAAAGCCTGGTTGGCCCGTTCGGCTTGTCCGTTGGACTGGGGGTGGTACCCAGAGGACAGGCTGACCGTGGCCCCAATCCCCTTGCAGAAGGCCTGCCACACCCTAGAAGTGAATTGGGGGCCACGGTCAGAGACCACGTCAAGGGGGATCCCATGGAGACGTACCACGTGGGAGACCAGGAGTTCAGCTGTTTCTGCAGCAGAAGGGAGTTTGGGGAGGGCGACAAAGTGGACCCCCTTGGAGAAGCGGTCCACAATGGTCAGGATGGTGTCGTTCCCCTGCGAGACGGGGAGGCCTGTCACAAAATCCAGGGCTACGTGAGACCAGGGTCGACTGGGGACGGGAAGGGGGTGCAGAAGGCCTGCTGGCGAGCGATGGGAGGCCTTGCTGCGGGCACAGACCGTGCAGGCGCCCACAAACTCCCGAACATCCTCTTGGAGGTTGGGCCACCAGAAGCGCCGCTGCACAAACTCCGCCGTCCGACGCACGCCCGGATGGCAGGCGAAACAACTGGAGTGGCCCCACTCTAGCACCTGCGGCCGGACGGAGGAAGGCACGAACATTCGGCCCTGAGGCCCGTTCCCAGGATCTGGCTCGTCTCTCTGGGCTTGCTCGACGGTCGTCTCGATCGGCCAGGAGATGACCCCTATGACCCGGGCCGGGGGAACGATGGTGTCAGGGTCCCTGGGGGCGCCGGGGAATTCCTCCGGAAACTGGCGGGAGAGGGCATCAGCCCGGATATTCTTGGAACCAGGACGGAAAGTGAGGGTGAAATCAAACCGACTGAAGAAGAGAGCCCAGCGGCCCTGTCTGGGATTGAGTCTCTTGGCCGTTCTCACATAGGTCAAGTTCTTATGGTCCGACCACACAAGGAACGGGTGCTTTGCTCCCTCCAGCCAGTGTCTCCACTCCACCAAGGCTCCATAGACCGCCAGAAGTTCCCTGTTGCCCACATCGTAATTTCGTTCAGCCGGATCAAAACGGCGGGAAAAGTAGGCACATGGGTGAATCTTCTGGTCTGCCTCGGACCGCTGGGAGAGGACTGCCCCGATGCCCGCGTCCGAAGCATCGACCTCGACGATGAACTGCCGAGCGGGGTCTGGATGGGCGAGCACCGGAGCCGTCGTGAACCTGTCCTTGAGGGCCGAGAAGGCGGTCTCAGCCTCCGGTGTCCAGGCGAAAGGGCGCGAGGTGGAGGTGAGAGCGGAGAGAGGGGCAGCCACTTGACTGAACCCTTTGATGAACCGCCGGATGAACCCGGCGAACCCAAGGAACCGGCGAAGCTGAGTGCGGTCGGTGGGGCGTGGCCACTCCACCACAGCCTGGATCTTGGCCGGATCTGCGCGCACCCGCCCCTCCTCCACGATGTAGCCGAGGTACCCCACTGAGGCGGAGTGGAAGACGCACTTCTCGGCTTTGATGAATAGTCGGTTCTCCAAAAGCCGTTGTAGGACCAGGCGAACATGCTGGTGGTGCTCCTCCATGGTGCGGGAGAAGATCAAGATGTCGTCCAAGTAGACCACCACAAAGACGTTGATCATGTCCCGGAGCACATCGTTGACCAACTCCTGGAAGACGGCGGGGGCGTTGGAGAGGCCGAAGGGCATGACCAGGTATTCGAAGTGCCCGAGGTGTGTGTTGAAGGCGGTCTTCCATTCGTCCCCTTTCCTGATCCGCACCAAGTGGTAAGCGTTGCGGAGGTCTAACTTAGTGAACACCCGGGCATGAGTGAGAGGCTCGAACGTGGAACTCATAAGGGGAAGAGGGTACTTGTTCTTAACGGTGATGTTGTTAAGTTTGCGGAAGTCGATGCAGGGCCTCAGGCCGCCATCCTTCTTGGCTACAAAGAAGAAACCTGCAGCTAAGGGGGATGACGATGGTCTTATGATCCCAGAGGCAAGGGATTCAGTGATGTAGTTGCGCATCACCTCCTTCTCTGGGATGGAGAGATTGTAAAGTCGACCCGTGGGGTAGGGAGCCCCGGGGAGGAGGTCGATGGGGCAATCATAGGGCCGGTGAGGGGGAAGGGACAGAGCATTGTCCTTACTGAACACTGGGGCTAAATCATTGTAGATAGGGGGAACACCAGTGAGATCCGGGGGAGTGAGCGCGGGCCTGGGATTACTGGATGGAGAGGGGGCGGAGCGAAGGCAGTTGGCGTGACAGGCCACGCTCCACCCCAGGATCCGACCCGAAGTCCATGAGATGTGGGGGTCGTGCCTTTCCAACCACGGTCTTCCTAACACGAGTGGAGCGGTGGGGGCGTGCAAAACCAGGAAAGGTGTACTCTCTATGTGATTACCCGAGAGTGTTAGGGTGAGTGGGATGGTGCGATGCGTGATGTTACCCAGAGAGCGGCCATCGATCGCCTGGGAGGACAGGGAGCGATCGAGAGGAACCAGGGGAATGCCAGCTTGACGCGCGAGAGAAAAGTCCATCAGGGACTCATCAGCCCCAGAGTCAATGAGAACACTCACCGGAATAGACTCCTTATCCCAGGAGAGGGTTGCGGGGAAGAGGCGGTTGTGTTGCTCGGTGGGTTGGGGAATCACAGCTCGGCTCACCAGTACTCCCCCTACTGGTGAGCAGGCCCTTTTGGTCGGACGGGGCAGGCTTGGATGAAGTGGCCGTTGTTTCCGCAGTACAGGCACAACTGGTCTCGGAGTCTTTGCTCCCGCTCCTGCCGTGAGAGACGGGACCGGCCGATCTGCATGGGTTCCTCTCCGACTCTGGGGGAGGAGTGAGCTGGGGATTGCAAGAGGATGTGAGGAGGCGGGGCGGCAGTGCTGGTAAGGGAGAAGTCAGGGACAGAGGAAGTGCGGTGGGAGAGTTGGCGGGTAGAACCGCCCGCACGTTGGGCGCGCTCCTGGCGGCGCTCCCGTAGTCGTTCATCCATCTGGAGCGAGAGGGTGATCAGCTCGTTGAGTGACGAGGGGCGGTCTCTCACAATCAGGTCCTTGATTGCCTCACTCAGGCCCCGTCGATAGACGCTACGGAGCGCGGTCTCGCCCCAGCGGCTCTCTGCAGCCAGGATGCGGAACTCAAGGGTGTACTCCGCAACTGACCGTGACCCCTGCTGGAGAGCGAGCAGACGACTCGCGGCGTCTTCACCGTAGGTGGGGTGCTCGAACACAGCCTTGAACTCCCGTCGAAAGGCGCTGTAGTCTGAGGAGAGGCGGGGGTCCAGGTCGACGGCAGCTATGGCCCAGCTCAATGCCTTGTCGGCCAGGAGGGAGGTTATAAATCCAACCTTGGCCTCGTCGGAAACAAATCTGGAGGGCTGATGGCGGAAGAGCAGCTCACATTGGTGGAGGAACCCCTTGCCCAGGTCGAAATCCCCGCTGAACACACGGGGGCTGGCAAGGTTGGGCTCGGCTCGGGGAGAAAGCGGGAGAGATGGTTCTGATGGAGCAGCCCCACCGGGGTCGCTGCCTAGCTTCTGAATAATGGAAGCCAAAACGGTTGCCATGGCGGACATCTGGTTGGAGAGGGCGGACAGGGTACTGGAGGTGGTCTGGGAGGAGCTCTGGAGCTCGGAAATCTCCCCCTGGATTGTGGGGAAGGCCTTGGTTAGCTCCGACTGAAGGGAGGAGAGCTGGGCAGAGTGGGCCTCCACTCTTCTTTCGAGGGGGGAGGGTAACGTGGGGGTCCTAGGGTCGCCCGGCTGCCCCGGGGTTCCACCTTGACTCATCTTGGCTTGATCTTTCTGTTACGCTCGAGAGGACTGGCGGTCAAGTGTGGCGGAACCCCAAAGAAGGCAGACAGACACGGGAATTAAAAAAGTAAACTCTGAAGGTTTAATGAAGCAAAAAAACCAGGAGGGAAGAAACAAAATGAGAGAGGCCGAGACAAACTATAGGTGCGTGATGCGGCAGACGAACCAAGTTCGAGATCCAGGGGCGAGAGTCTGTGGGAGAGTCCAAGTGTCCAGAGGATAGGAGAAATCCGTCCGAGGAAGGGGAAGAGGTCAGAGGAAGAGGGGCTAGGAAGGTTGCAGAGGAGTCTCTGGAAGACGCAGGGAGTCGCTGGGGAGCCTGGAGAGATGCTGGGTCCACGGGACGTGTTGCCAAAAACATCAGTAAGATCAAGCACTGGCCTGAGTGCATAGGGGCCTTTTATGGGTGCAGAGTCGTTTGGGCGGATTGGGTGCAGCTGCAGGAGAGGGCCCAGGTGGTGGTGGTTGAGCTGATTGCCCAGGAGGAGGTGGGGCCAGAGTAGGAGTCACAACATTTAGAGCACATTCAGTGCTGCAGGATGAGGGGCTGGAAAAGGTGCCAGTTCTTTTCTCACTGCAGGGAACAGTTAGAAAAAGCAGCTTAAACTCTGAAAACATGAAAATGATACAGAGACATCATTGATTTATTGATTCAGTTGTTATCCAGAATGGATTAGAAATGTTCCTGTTTGATAAAAATGCAGTGAATTGGGATTATTGAACTCCAACCTCTACAGATTATTTACCTTCATCACAGTCTCATCACTATTTCTGATGTTTCCTCAGGATGGACGAGGACAGAGCAGAGTCCACAGTGCCCAGCAGGGTGTCCCTGAAGAGTGACCGGTCCAATAATAGACTAATAAACTTCAGAAGTTCAGAGGAAATGTAAGAAAACTAAAGCGTGATGATGTGTTTGTGTGGCAGCTGTTAGTCACATTAACAGCAGCAGGTTGTGAGTTTATTATTGGAGATGTTTAACACTTAAACCTCAGACAGTCATATAGTTACAGACTTAATGTGAATATTGTTGATTAGAAACAAGAATCAGGTTTAAACTGAAAGATGAATTCAGACATAAATGCTGGAACAATATTGAGTCTTGATCAGGTTCTTTCATCCTATAAATCAAAGGACTAATAGAGATGTGTTTCATAGTGAGAGGGGGGAGCACATCCTATCAAACTGGGACCAGGCAGCTCCACCAGGAGAGTCCTCTTGTTCACAATCTGGAAGCAGATCTGGAGATGCTGAAATGAAGCCCAAACAAAGTAAAACTGTTCAATATGAGATTTAATTTGTGATGTCATGAATTTGTAGTTGTGTTGATGATTTATTATAGATGGAAATCATTGGTTCACTTATGTTCAGGAAGTGATCTGCAGGAGGTGATAGAAGGTCATAAGATGAGTCTGAAGAGAAGATGTGAACATGTGACTGAAGGAACTCATGAAGCAGGAAGTGGAACCCTGCTGAACAAGATCTACACTGAGCTCTACATCACTGAGGGACAAAGTGAGGAGGTGGACACACAACATGAGGTGAGACAGCTTGAGAGAACCTCCCAGAAGAACATCCAGGACACTCCAATCAAGTGCCAGGACATCTTTAAAGTCTTATCTGAGCAACAGAGACACATCAGAGTGGTTCTGACCAACGGTGTCGCCGGCGTTGGAAAAACCTTCTCAGTGCAGAAGTTCAGTCTGGACTGGGCAGAAGGTTTGGAGAACCAAGACATCAGTCTGGTGCTTCCGCTCTCATGGAGGGAGCTGAACTTGATCAGAGATAAGCAGCACAGTCTTCTCTCACTGCTTCATGTTTTCCATCCAACATTACAGAAGATCAGAGCAGAAGATCTGACTGTCTGGAAACTTCTGTTCATCTTTGATGGCCTGGATGAAAGCAGATTTTCACTGGGTTTCAACAAGCATCAGCTCATCTCTGATATCACACAAGTATCGTCCGTTGCCGTGCTCCTGGTGAACCTCATCCAGGGGAACCTGCTTCCCTCAGCTCTCATCTGGATCACCTCCAGACCTGCAGCAGCCCATCAGATTCCTCCCTCGTGTGTTGACAGGATCACAGAAGTACGAGGCTTCACTGACTCCCAGAAGGAGGAGTACTTCAGGAGGAGGTTCAGTGATGAAGATCTGTCCAAGAGAATCATCTCACACATCAAGGCCTCCAGGAGCCTCCACATCATGTGTCTGATCCCAGTTTTCTGCTGGATCACTGCTATAGTTCTGGAGGACATGATGACCAGAGACCAGAGAGGAGAGCTGCCCCAAACCCTGACTGACCTCTACTCACACTTCCTGATGGTTCAGATAAAGAGGAAGAAGCAGAAGTATGGAGGAAAGCAGAGACCAGAGGAACTGACTGAGGCTGACAAAGAACTCCTTCTGAAGTTGGGTCGGCTGGCGTTTGAACATCTGGAGAAAGGAAACATCATGTTCTACTCAGAAGACCTGGAGCGATGTGGACTGGACGTCTCCGAGGTGTCGGTGTACTCAGGAGTTTGTACAGAGATCTTCAAAAGAGAGAGTGTGATCTTCCAGAAATCAGTCTACTGCTTTGTTCATCTGAGCATTCAGGAGTTTCTGGCTGCCGTCTACATGTTCCACCTTTACACCAGGAAAGACACAGTGGTTATAAATCAGTTCCTAGAATATTCTGAACCAATCACATCTCTTGATGGCTTCCTCAGGAGAGCACTAAGGAAATCTCTTGAAAGTGAAAATGGCCACCTGGACTTGTTTGTTCGCTTCCTTCATGGTCTCTCTCTGGAGTCCAATCAGAGGATCTTGGGTGGACTGTTGGATCAGAGGAACAGCCACCCAGAAACCATCCAGAAGGTCCTCAACAACCTGAAGGAGCTGAACAGTGATGAATTCTCCCCAGACAGAAGCATCAACATCTTCCACTGTCTGATGGAGATGAAGGATCAGTCAGTCCATCAGGAGATCCAAGAGTTCCTGAAGTCAGAGAAGAAATCAGAGAGGAGACTGTCAGTGATCCACTGTTCAGCTCTGGCCTACCTGCTGCAGATGTCAGAGGAGGTTCTGGATGAGCTGAACCTGCAGCAGTACAACACCTCAGTGAAGGGACGACGTCGCCTGATTCCAGCTGTGAGGAACTGCAGGAAGGCCGAGTAAGTACAGATTTTTGGGGCCGGACATCGGCGTTTAAATCAAGCGAGTGGATCATGTCAGGTAGCAATACCCCCTCCAGTGGTCATTCCTTCAATTCTTTATCTCCATTGCATCGTCCATAAATTAAAAACAACAACAATTCATCCAGAAATGTTCAACACTGGCTGGATATAAGTTCAAAGGTCAATCCAGACAAACCAACATAAGGCAGGAATAATAGGAGCCACAAGTTAACTAACTATCATGAAATTACTGTCATGTCATTAAATAACTTTTGTTTGTTTGTATACATCGTATTCTAACGACAGAAAAACACATTTTAACTAATGACACGTGACTATTTTGCTTCATTTGTTCAACGTAAAAACAGCCGGCCTCGTTGGTTTAAATGGGTGTTTTAGGTCTTTGTGGCGGTTCCGTTTGGAGCCTTTATGTGACCCACAAAGTTGTTTGAGCCTTTCCACACCCGTTAGGTGGCAACTTCATCACTAGCAACAAAAGGTGCAGTGAAAATGATTTGAAGGGAAACAGGCAGATAGAACAGAAGCTGAGGGCAATCGATGCAACCAGAGACTCTGATGTCATCGATCGGATCGCTGAATTAAGACTTGACGCACCATCGTACAAATTGGATGAAATGCAAAATATCCAAAGAGCCGATAGACAGATAAAAAGATGCACGTTTCTTTAAACCATTTGCTACAATCATTTTAAATATTGAGTAATTATGAGCTGTTCTAAAATAAGACAAATGTTGAGAATAATTCAGTTGCATTTCAGATCTGATGGTCGTTCAAACTGTTGCTCTACGGTGTTGAATTTAGCTTTTCCAGGAAATGAGCTACATTTGTGTTGAGGTAGATTCTCAGATGAGTTGATTAGAAATCCCAAAGTTTGACTCACTATTTTTGTTTCATACACAACAGACTGCCTGGTAGTTTTCTTTCAATGAGTCATTGGGAAGTTGTAGCCTCAGCAATGACGTCAAACCCTTCTCATCTACGGGAGCTGATCTTAAGCTGGAACCAAAGCCTGGCAGATGCCGACGTAGAGTTACTGTCTTCTGCAATGATGCATCCAAACTGCAGACTGGAGACGCTCAGGTCAGGAGGCCTCTGTTGGTTTCTTTACATTTTCTGCTTTTCTCTTCATTTTCATATTTAGAAATGTGTTTTTATTTGCCCCATTTATTCCTTTTCCAGGCTGTGGGACTGCAGTTTATCAGAGATCAGCTGTGACTCTCTGGCCTCAGCGCTGAGGTCCAATCCCTCCCATCTGAGAGAACTGGACCTGAGTGGGAACCAGCTGAAGGATCCAGGAGTGAACCTGCTCTGTGGTGCTCTCCAGGATCCTCTCTGTGAGCTGGAGACTCTCAGGTCAGTCAGAGATGATCCAGTACTTTCCCAGGTGTAACTAGTTAGACAATAAATGTTTCCATGTTTGATCTTTGTTATAAACGTAGTGTTATAGTTCTCAGAAAAAAGACCACACAGGACAGATTTGCAGTATTAAATTGGTTGTGGAAATCTGTCCCATGTGAGGATGGTCATCAATGACTAGAAAGGAAGTATCAGTTGTAGATTTGTCTTGTTTTATTTTAGGCTGGCCACAAAACCACCCAAACATTCAGACCAATCAAAAATGGTTCTTCCTGTCTTTTAAAGATCAGAAGGAAAACTAGAAACCCAAAAAGAAAGCTGCTGCAGTGTGCCATGCCCCTTCTCTCCTGAGAAAAGCCATCCCAAAAAAGAGAAAAGCCCAAGTGTGAAGTGAGCCCCCTGTTAAACCTTGGTACCGAAAGCCTGCAGTCATTCTCATCTTAGGTGGCTTCATTCCAGCCAGAAGCCCAAACCTGCCTCCCTCTTAAAGGGGCAGCAGGTCAGTCCAACCACAGAAACCTTCATGAAGATCTGAAGCTTTCAGCATCCACAATTGTTGCACCTCACTTCCATTGGAGTCCAAATCAGAAGTCAACAAGTTGATTCTGCACCGATTCTACACAATGCAACCATTTTAAAAAGGTTTCCATCCATAAGTTTTCACACATTTTTAGATAAATCTGTTTGTTCATCGCCTCCTTCTGTTGTAATGGTCATTAAAGAAAATGACCTTATTGGAGTTTTTCTCCTCACAAATATGACTTTCTATGAACGATGCAATAAATGCAGCTGCAATCTAAGACAATATGGAAGTATGTGTATATAACAGTAGTGGAAGTAGCTCATAAAATAATACATTTGCTCTTCTCATCGAATCTTTCTATGTTATTAAAGAAAAACCTGCTCTTAGTCAACAACATCTAAGACATCAGCCAAAAATCCTAATTTTCTACAATCTAATATAAAACAGTAGAGAAGACTCTTTCTGCAGAGACCCTGGTGGCAGGAATGCAGAAGTATCACCTGCTCAACTTGGAAGGTGGAGCAGAAACCACCAGCTGAGAAGGTCCTCAGCGAGAGGAAGTGGTGGAGAACCATGAAACTTGCTAAGCTCCACCTCAGCTCCAGAGACGGGCTGAGCTGGAGCTGTGGCACCAGGTATCGCCCAGAAGAGCCTCCAACAAACAAGCTCTTCTCTTGGGAGGAGAGGGCTTTGAATCTCAGCTCAGTGTGCTTGTCTCTAGTAGGTGGCAGCTGCACCTTTTCCTGAGCTCCTTGTTGATGCCCTGAGGGGAATTGATGCTCCTGCAATGTTTTCTGGCAGCATTGAGCTTGCAGTGGGGCAATCAAACACACTGTGGGGGGGCTCTCTTTCCTTCTCTCATCTGGAGAACAAGTGACACCAGCTGCCCATCATTGTTGGAGAAATGTGCAGTCAGGGGAACGATGCGTCCAGACTATAGCCACCCTTCCAGCATCCAGCAGTGTCTAAAACCTTTGATTTGGTTTCACCAGAGAGTGTAGGGATTGCAGGGTCGCTGCAGCATCGCCCACAAGCTATCAGGAGTGGGTCGCTTTGTCCCAACTCCTGACAAGAGTTGAGTGCTATTGAGAAATGTGGTCTCACAAACTTGGAAGGTATTTTGACCCACACACACTTTACATACGGTGTAGATCTGGTCCAACCGCCCTGAAAGAACCCAAAATAGGAACATAGGGCAGATAAGCCGGTGCAGGACCAGAGGTTTGTTGCTTGTAAGCTGTGTTTTGCTCTGGTACATGTTGATTTTTATTTGTCTTCTCTCAAAATAATTGTTATTTTAGACTAAGTCGCTGCAGTTTATCAGAGACCAGCTGTGATTCTGTGGCCTCAGCTCTGAAGTCCAACCTCTCCCATCTGAGGGTTCTGGACCTGAGCTCCAACACGTTGCAGGATTCAGGAGTGAAGCGGCTCTGTTCTGGACTGGAGAGTCCAAACTGTAAACTGGAGAGGCTCAGGTCAGTCTTCATTTTTCTACCTATATACCAGCTGCTAAGATGGTGAAGTGAGGCTGTTCTCAACACTGCTGTGATGCACCACATTAAAAAAATTCCTTGTAATATCGTGAATTCAGGTCTGACCCAACTAAGAACTTACGTAGGTTTAGTACTGACGCAGATAACATGCAGACCTGCACCGTATAACCTCATCCTGCATTTTTCAGATTGATTAAGTGCAGTTTATCAGAGATCAGCTGTGGCTCTCTGGCCTCGGCGCTGAGGTCCAATCCCTCCCATCTCAGAGAACTGGACCTGGGTCAGAACCAGCTGAAGGATCCAGGAGTGAAGCTGCTCTGTGGTTTTCTCCACTTTCCAAACTGCCGACTGGAAACTCTGGGGTAAACACCATTCTCAAAAATGTCCATTATTCCATCCGAGGGTCCTCACACTTTCTGAGTGTGTGTGTTGTGCCCAGTTCCTTCAGGAGGGAGGGCCACACGGGGACCACTTATTCATGATAAATTGATTTAAGGACAATGAAAAAGCCCACAGATGGTAACCAAAATTAGACAAAACTAGGTGAGGGTGCCTGGTAGACACCAGCCAACGAGGAGGGAGATGGTGAGGGAGACAGGAAGTCATCTAAGACAGGTTGTGCCTTTAAAGATGAGCCACAGGTGAGATGGATCTCCATGATGAGATGGGAGGGAAAGAGGTGGGAGAACCTGGGAAGAGTGAGGGCCAGAACAATATAGATTCTCCTCTGGAACAGTGCAAACCTGAGAGGTTGGAATTGTGGTAATCACATATTACTATCATTTTTTAACCTGTAACTAAATTAAATATTTACAGATCATGCCTTTGATTAACCTTTCAGATGAATACTGGTTTCACTTATAACCTTATAAAAGTTTCCCTTCTTTATTTAGATTAAGGGAATGCAGTTTATCAGAGATCAGCTGTGACTCTCTGGCCTCGGCGCTGAGGTCCAATCCCTCCCATCTCAGAGAACTGGACCTGAGGTGGAACCAGCTGCAGGATTCAGGAGTGAAGCTGCTGTCTGATCTCGTAGAGAATCCACACTATGGGCTGGAGACATTGAGACATTTCTGGTAGAAGCCAGTCAACTCCCGCTCATCTGCTGCATCACTCACTGACCACTGGTGAAGAGCATCTGTGGAAACATCTGCCGTCTACTCCCTCCATAGATGAAGAATTCAGTTTTTAAAAAGCGCTGGTGGACTTTCAGGAGATCAGTCGATGGTCGACAGAGAGAAGAAATGGGGTACTTCTTGTCAAAGTGACAGGTTGACCTTTCCCTGAACCCGCCCACATCTGTCCCCCCCCCCCCCCACCCGCCTCCCGCCATTCTCCCTCCCGCCTTTTTTTAAAAAGGAAGGGCAGCAGTTACAAAACAGTTACAAAACAGTTTTGCCATAGTCCTGGCATAGCCATCTGTGGGCAACATGAGTAGTTCTACATCCGTGATTGGTGAGACGGCTGTGACCGTTATAAGAGAATTGTGTGGAAAAGTAGTTGAAAAATCCACGGTGTTTGTACAGCGTTCTCAGGCGTCACCTTCTGAGCCTTTGCAGCAAGAATGGTCTTTGGAGCCTTATAGTCAAACAGGGAGTTTTGGGTATGTGTTCCGTTACAAGACGGGGGAGTTGATTCTCTATCAGCGGGAAGAATCTTCCAGTGAGGGGCCTATGTTGTCGGCTACGATGTCTTCCAATGACTGGGGTGTGTTGAAACTGATCAAACCGAGAATGGTGTGTGTGACTGAAGAAGGCTGTGAAGAAAGAAACAACACAGAACAGAAACCTTCCACAGAACAAACATTTGTGAGCATTTGGTTGACGAAAACCTCGGGTACGGGAAGATGGTTCTATCGTGCTAGCTACAAGATGCAGATGGAAGAGATGTCAGGGAAACCGAGACAGTATTTTGTCTTGGATCTTTTTAACTCAGACTGTGGGGTTTTCAGCAACGTGTTGACTCTACCTCTTGCAGCATGGATCGAAAAGATGCATGAAATGGATGATAAAATCACAAAATTTTTTCACCATTGTCGTCTTTGGAACAACACTGTGGTGACGAAAAAAAGAGTCCTCCCTCGTGTAAGCCCACACCCATATCTCAAATGTATAAAAGACGTTCGTCTGAACCATACGTTACCCACTACCGGAGTGAAACACTAAGGAGAGCATGTCTACCAACAGAAGCGTCAAGAGCGGATCTGACAATCCGAGCAATTCCTATCTGTGGGATGAGGATGAGACACAAGCGGAATGCCGTCAATGTCGGCTTCGGCCTCGCAGGCTGGACTTTGACTCACTCATCCAACGCTTGGATCCCACGGATTCTAACGAGTCTCTCACTCCTTGGCTAAGCCCTCCACCAACCCCACCCCTCGGACGCTCGGCATCGGATCCTGGGGTGTCCAGTCCTCACTCACCCTCACTGACACCACCCGTCAGAGACTCAGCATCACTTCCAGATGCTATTCAAAATTTCCTGAAAGCGTGCGGTGTCAACGCTGACTACGTGAAAGTCAAGCTCGCCGCAGAGACCCTTTTGCTCGAGCTGAAATCCAACGAATTAATCTACACTCCCATCCAACAAATGTACGAGAGTATCGCCGACAACGACAGCGAGATTAAACAGGAACATCTGGACACGGTGTCTCAGACATGTTGAAAACACTTATATCTGAAAACACCATTTTCAGATATAAAATGGGGAGCTTCTGGGGAAAAGTTGTAAACGATGTAGAAGGTGTCAAGATCCAATTGATCAAGGGTCAGATAATAAACATCTTGTACCAGGCTATTGAGAACAAAACGGCTTCAAACAAAAACATCTTGCTGGAAAAAACCAGAACGTGTGCAGGACCCGCACTTTGGGAAGAGATGGTAAATGACACGATGCTTATGAGCAAATCTGGATTGTCGGATTGTTTTAAAGTAATTTTTAAAGAACTGTCCAACGATGTTGTAAAACCATGTCATATGATAGCCTTTTATGCTTTGCTCATTGATGTGACCAGCAGACTTGTGCAAAACAACCATTCTGTAAGCATCTTGGAAGAACTTGGAAAATTTCACGATGATATCTGCCTCAGTCTAGATCATAAAGTCTTAACTCAAACTCTATTGATGATAACGCATTGGTCTTAGACTAGTTTTTGACTATCTGTACTTTCACATTACAAATGTATTTACTCACAAAATGTGTATGCTACAGATTTCTTAACACCTAATAAAAAAATAAATACCTCTCAAACGAGCATCCCTTCTCATTTTGTTTTCAACATGTCTGAGACACGCTTCATGGAAAAAGTGTACTATGATCCCGCGCATCCCGGTAGCCTCGGTGGTGTAGAGCGGCTCCATAAGGGGGTGCAAGAAGAAATGGGAAAGACGGTTCCTCGAGAAAATGTTAAAACATTTCTACAGGGACAGGACGCTTACACTCTACACAAACCGGCCAGGATACATTTTCCAAGAAACAGGGTTTTCGCCCCCCGCCCTTTAAACCAATTTCAAGCGGACCTGTGCGATATGCAAGCCCTGTCGGAGCATAATGACGGATATAATTATTTATTAACGGTCATAGACATATTTTCCAAAAAAGCTTACGTCAGGGCTCTGAAGAGAAAATCAGCGGCTGAGGTGGTAAAGGCGTTTGAATCCATTTTTGAGTCAAGTCAGACGCCTGAAAAAATACAAACTGATGCGGGGAAAGAATTTTTTAACAAGAGTTTTGAAGCTTTGATGAGAAAACACAATATCGTTCATTTTTCCACCGCCAGCCACCTTAAGGCCTCTGTGATTGAAAGATTTAATCGTACATTAAAAGGTAGAATGTGGAGATATTTTACAGCAAACAACACTCTGCGATACACCGACGTCTTACAAGACTTGGTGAAAAGCTATAATCACAGTTATCACAGCAGTATCAAGATGAAACCCGCTGAGGTAACCTCGGAGAACACTTTTAAAGTGTTTCAAAACTTGTACGGTAAATCTGAAAACCGACGGAAGGTTGAAACCAAGATGAATTTCAAGAAGGGGGACCTAGTTAGAATTTCAAAACTGAGAGGAGTGTTTGATAAAAAATATGAACAGAGTTTTACGAACGAGGTGTTTACGGTATCTGAACGCATCCCTCGCGACCCTCCAGTGTACAAGTTAAAAGATTACGATGGAGAACCCATCCAAGGGTCATTTTATGAGCCAGAGCTACAAAAGGTAACGATGGGGGAAGACAGACTTTTCCACGTAGAAAAGATTCTGAAGCATCGCATCGTCAGGGGTGAAAAGCAAGTCTTTGTAAGTTGGAAAAACTGGCCGGAGAAATTCAACAGCTGGATCAAAGCCGCAGATTTAAAGAACGTATGAAAATCAACTCGCGATCGCATCGGATATCATTTCATCATGTACGGTCCGAAGGACGAGGGTTTTTTTATTACCCTACCCTCCAACGCCAGCGTTGATGTTTTTAAAGAAAACACGAGTTCCAGTTACCGCGTGGATTTGCCTCAACATATCGATTTAGAGGGAAGCTGGGAAGTAGCTTTAACGCAGATTTCATACCCGCACACCTTTTATCACCTTTATCAGGAGGATGCCTACTTTTACTGGAGGGAAAAACCTCAAGAACCGGCCACGGAGAGCGAGGTGCATCGTCAAGAGATGAGAGAATCATATTTCAACAGCATCTCAGCCTTTAGATTCGAGATGGACGGACAATTTAGAAGAATAAAGTCTGATATTTACCTCGTCTATGACAATCTTCTGAAAAGATTTGATTTCCAATCGGGAGGTAAAACCCACGTACTCTTCGAAGGACCCCTGGCATATTTGATGGGTATGAAATCAGGGGAATGGTTTACGTTTGACCAAAGGTATGCGTACTATCCCTGCGATTTACGAGCTGGGTTTTATCACATGTATTGTTACAGCGACGTAGTTGCACCGCAGATGGTCGGCGACGTTTATGCGCCACTTTTGAGAACGATTGATGTAAAAGGAACGTTCGGTGAAATCGTCACACAGTATTTCAATCCTGCTTACTATTTACCGGTGTCCAAAAACCACATTGAAAACATTCAGGTGGAGATAAAAACGGATCAAAACAAACCGGTAAAATTTTCATACGGCAAGACTATCGCGACTCTCCACTTTAGACCTAGAACTTGAACCCCAGGGTTATATATATTCCAATCGCCCGCGTCCTCATCATTCATTTTCAGGAGGCTGATCAGCTATCCACACACAAGCTATCCGCGACATCTCTGATGGACTGGGAGGGTCGCGTCAGGCGGTTGAGTTGATGAGGGGTGACGAGAAACATTTTTTGGGCCTTTTTCAAAGTCATTTTCGTATCAATCCTCCGACGAGGTTCCCGATCAAAGGTACCACCGCTGAGAGGAGAGGTAAAAGAAATCCGCCCGTCTGCTTCTTTAGAACCTGTTGCTTCCTCTTTAAACTGGTTCTTTTATCAGCCAACAGTTTGATAATTTTTTTCTGTCTCTTCAGTTTTTTAAATTGAGAAGGAGTCAGGGGGACGTTTCCTTTTAGAAGATTTAAAGAAATCTCACACAGTGTCTGGATAAAATCCGGGGAGCTGTGAATAAGAATGTCTCTACGTTTCTTGGGTGTGGCACGGTACAGGGCCTTCAGCAGGGGTGCGTTTCTTTTTATACGCGCTGACATGATGATCTACGTCGACGCTCTGGGGATGTAAACGGCCGCTTGCTGGTGAGGAAGTACACCCGTCCTCAGTCTGTACGGATCTGGGCAGACGGGGGTGAGATCCACTATTAAATACCCGTGAGGGTCTTTTGTGGCGTCTTCAAAACTCTCCAAGAAAAATGTCTTTTGTGATGGAAAAATCTGATGAGCCAATATATTCATTTGTAGTTTATCCCGTGGGTTTTTAAACATGACCAAATAATTGCTGTTCAAACTGATGGTGCGACTGTGTTTACCCTGGTGAAACACGTTTTGAGTCAACATCATAACACTCATGTTTCTGTGGTGGCGATACTGTGTAAAAATCTTTACCACTTCAGGATGGTCAGAGGCTTGAAAAATAACATCGTCCAAAATAATCAAATGCTTTTGATCAGGAGGAAACAGTGTTTCATCTTCAAAAGAATCAGGCAGACCTTTGACAAATTTAATGTTTTTAATCATCTTTTGCAGTTCAGCGTACATAGGTTGAAAAGAGGTATAAATCCACACGATATTGTCAGGTACAACATTTATTACACGGTCACAGTTTTCCAATACATTTTTTACAAAATAGGTCTTTCCACACCCGCTCGGACCCACGATTAAACAAGAAAAGGAAAGATAAACCTAGGATCAAATTCAATTTCCTGCATTTCTAATACCCGAAAGGCAGAGTTGTTCCGTCAGCAAAGAGTCGTCTTTTGTCATACACCACCCTAAATTTTTTATCAAATGACACATTTCTCAATGCAAAACCCTTTTTATCACGTCTGATGCTGTGTTGACGGATCTCGATCGTGTTTCCCTCTTGTTTATTACTCAGGTAACCCTCCACCAGCTCTCTGACACTGTCAAAGCTCACACGCTCACAACATTCCCGGGTCTGAGTGATACCTTTCACACGCATGACGACTTTCTTTTTATTCCGTGTTTGGTACGCGTAACTCTTGGGACCCGCCGCTGCAAACTCTTGAATGCTGTCACCATCCAGTTCATCCGTCAGGTCACCTAAATAGTTACCCAGCTCTAGAGGTTTCTCACCCTCTTTGACCAGATAGATTAAACTATCTGTGTCGATGTAAAACACTCTGTCTTGTAGTTTTTCCAGATAACTGTACAGCTTCAGTCGTGCGTGTGCTGTGGTGAATGCTGCAATAAAAACATTACTCTGTTTACCTGGGGGTTGAACGTACCTGTCGGTGTATTTCCACCTGATGAGAGCTCTGTTGCTGTGGAGAACGGAAAAGTATTCGACTTTGTATTTACCTGAAAACATGTAACTAAAGAATTCTTTAGGATCTGAGACAATGGTGGTTTTAAACAAATTATCTCTCTGTGCAAACTTTCCCCACAAACTGTTGAGACACAATTTAGCAACCTGTCTTTTCACAGGATTGGTCTCGATTTTGCCAGCATCTAAAAGAATGCCCTGATGCTCCTGATAGTCCCTGATGTATTTTTCCCTGCTCTCTCGGTCCGTCGCCTCAGCGGGGTAACCCGAGGCTTCCTGCTTTCCTTTCAAAAAGGTGTGTATGTAGTCGGTAAACACAGTGTCGCTGCTCTTGTCAAAGTGCCAGACTTCTGTAATTTTACCCACCCTGTACCCCACCTCCAGAGCTTTGATGAATTCAACGGTGACCCAGACCCCCGTCAGAGCTCTGCCCTCATCGTCGTGTTCGCAGGGGCCACCCTCATTGTTAGTGGGTTAGGGTTAGGGTTAGGGTTAGGGTTAGGGTTATTGCGCTAACAATAACTTGGTCCTCAACACCAGCAAGACCAAGGAGCTCATCGTGGACTTCAGGAAAGCAAGAGGAGGCACACAGGACCCCATCCACATCAACGGGATGGCCGTCGAGCGTGTCTCCAGCTTCAAGTTCCTGGGGACCCACATCTCAGAGGACCTGTCCTGGACCACAAACACCTCCAGCATCATCAAGAAGGCTCACCAGCGCCTCTTCTTCCTGAGGACACTGAGGAAGAACCAGCTATCCTCGGCTGTCCTGGTGAACTTCTATCGCTGTGCGATAGAAAGCATCCTGACCAACTGCGTGTCAGTCTGGTATGGAAGCTGCACTATCGCTGAGCACAAGGCCTTGCAGAGGGTGGTGAAAACTGCCCAACGCATCACAAGGACTACACTCCCTGCCATCGGAGATGTCCAGAGGAAGCGCTGCCTGCATCGAGCACGCAGCATACTCAAGGACTCCTCCCACCCCGCCCACAGACTATTTTCCCTCCTGCCCTCCGGGAGGCGCTACAGAACCCTCAGGACTCGGACCAGTAGACTGAGGAACAGCTTCTTCCCCAGAGCGGTGTCCCTGTTGAACTCCTGCTGACCCTTACACACTCCACACCTCACTACACTACAGCAGTTTACACAACAACTCACTAGCTTAGTAACCAATGTAGCTACTGTTTAAACCTGTCCTGCGCACTCATGCACTTTATCATCTGTATACACGTAATTTATAATTTGCACATCTCCTCTATCTTATGTAAATAGCTAAATAGCTCCTGCACTTATAGTCCAAGGCATTTAATGTAAACACCATCTGTAAAATATGTTTATAGCACAACCCGGTAAACAATTGTAAAATAACCGCCATACTGTATTTATTAAGTTATTATCCTCACTTGCTGCTTCTTTTGCACTTCTGGTTAGATGCTAAACTGCATTTTGTTGCTCTGTACCTGTACATGTGCAATAACAATAAAGTTGAATCTAAAAAAAAATAAAAAAAAATCTAGTTTCGGCACAGGTGCGACACAGTGTAAAGAGTAATTTACCTCCCTCACTTTTGTGCGGTAACACGGGGAATAAAAGACCTCGAGGAGGATACACAGTGGCTCTGATGAAGCCGTAGTAGCTGCGTGGGTCCTCGAAATCTTTGTAGATGATCACGGGGTGACCAAAGGGGTAAGAGCAAGTACTGTTGACAAACGGGTACAGTGAGGTGACATCAACATAGTGGATGGTTTCATCGGGCGCTGCCGTGTGTCGCAGTTTTAAAGCGCTCGTTCTACCTCCGAAAAGTGCTTTTCGGGGGTTGAGAGGCTCAGGAGCGTTAAAGCAACGGAGAAATTCTTTAACCTCCGTGCATGTTGTTTTCATCTGGTTCCACGTGTGTTCTCTCATGACTACAACACGAACCCCATGTGTGGTCTGTAGCTCACTCACCCTCTTCTCACTTTTGTAGTGAAGTTCACCAAAGGTGACGCCTCTCATATCGCACTGTACTGTGGGATCAAAGCAACTGGGACAGCCGTGGTAAAAACATCCATGAAATTCCCAGACATGTTTTACACCGTCAATCTCAGCATATCCGTCTACGAAAAATGCACCAATCTGTTTTTCACCCATGTTTAGAGCATGCTGTATAAAGATTTTTTCTTTGTGCATCAACCATTCTAACCATTGAACCGAGGCGCTAGAGAATCTTTTGCTCTGATTCAAATAGTTGTGAGGGCAGGGGATAGCCAGAGTGTTAGGAGTCAGATAATTGGTGCGAAACACCTTCATACAGGCTCCGGCTATGGTGATAGAACCAAAAGGGTCTACCCCCGTCTCACCTAGGAACTGATCTCTAAATTTAAGACTGCCCTGGGTGAGAATGTCAACATCATTTTTGCAGTACAGCGAGGCCTCCTTTTTGAAGTCAAAGGTACCTCGGCTGACCTCGTTGTACCACGGGTCAAATTCTTCCCGTTCGCGCACCGTCATGCGATCTACGTCGTAGTCGGACGGAACGGGATAGGGCCCCACGTAATTGAGGTGAATTTCTGAGCTAAATTTGTGTGGGAAATACCCCTTGGTCTTGTCAGTGAATCCTAAGGCTTTGGGCATAGCGCTGAGACGCATGGGGAGAAATGACAGGGAATCTATGAATTTGAGACCATAATGGGATTCCTCAAAACTGAGGATTTTACTCCCGTTCATCAGAATCTGTTGTGGCGTCACATCCAGTTCCAACATACCTTTTAACACCAGATAACTGTCAAACCCCTTGGCATTATGGGCTATAAAGATGTTCTGTTTGTATCGTGGCTTCCTGAAATGCAAAATAAACATTTTAGCACAGTCAAGACCATAAAACGCCTTCTCTTCACCTTTGGATGTTTTTGTATGCACTAAAAAAGGAACATGCTCTCCATTTTGACCCACAAATGTTTCAAAATCATAAAAAACCAAATCAGGATGTGAGATGTCTGGTTGGAGGGTAGGAATGTAACAACTATGAACGACTTTAGAGTCGCTCTGCAGTTTTTCACCACAGATTTTACATTTTTTCACCGCACAGCGATGCTTTGCATCGTCTAACGACAAATTGACACTGTAGTATAGTTCGCATCGTGCGCATTTTTTGATTCGGTCGCAGAGGCTGGACTTTCTGCTTGAACCGACCAATTTGTGTCTGGTGAAACAAGAGGGTGAGCGACACGTTCTGTTACAGTCAGAGCAAACCACTGTGTTGAACCCTTCTGTGGGGCAGGCAGGATCGTTGCACACTGCGCAGTAACCTTTACAAAAGTGGGTATAGGGGTGCTTAAAAGTCTTGTAACAATAATTACAGACTGACGACCCCAGGAAGGCTTTGAGATTTTTTATCCCATAATAGTGATTTTGTAGTAAAAAGAGAAACAACTGATTGGAACGATCAGAGAATTTTGTCTCATAATGTGAGAGGGGTTTACTGTGGCATGTTCTGTAAAACACAACAATTTTACGCCCCAGAATATTTTCAAATTTACCAATGTCACTGAAAGTGACGGGGGTCTCATCATTTAAACCAGCCTGATGCTGCAACTTCCTCGCAATATCAAGGCATTCTCTTTCAGTAAGTTTCGGGTAGATAACGTGAGCTAGACTGATGGCGAAGCAAAGCTGGTTGTCTCTGTTGTCTACGATAAATAAGTGACGTCTTTTTTTGTCAATGATTTCACAGTCTAGAGTTTTCTCCATCTTACGTTTGGCACCTCCTCCTGGGTTCTGCACCACGTGAAGGATGAATTCTATATTCTCATCCGATGAAATGATACCGTTTGACTGCACAATCCGATCTAGCATTCCATTAAAAGCCGGTAGAATATTTTCACCTTGTTCATCCACAGCAACTGTAACATGATTGTGTACGTTTTCACCCACCACCTCCAACTGTATTAAATCATTGCGACTACTATGTCGTCTGGCAACATCCACCAATTCGCTGATAACCCCTGTTACATCTCGATAGAATGTTGCAATGTCAGGCACATTTCCCCGAGTGGGAATGTTAAAGGAGCGTCTTGTTCTCCATGTGTTAAAATCATTAAAAAACCTCTCACCCCGCTCAGGAGAGAGATCGGATGGATTTTCTCCTAGCCCTCCTCCCCCTTGCTGAGGAGAAAGATGGGGTGAGGGGCTGCTCTCTGACCCCCCTTCTCCTGGCCTCTCATCCTGTTCAGGAGGGGGGTTAGGAAGAGCCGATTGTGTCTCTGCTGAATCCGTCTCTGATCTGATTGTTACCGCGTGTAAGACATGATCACTTTGCGTGTGGAGAGCTGATGAAGGAGAATGATTTTCAAACTCTACTGCATTAACTGCATTAAGGTTTTCGAGGGCATCATTTATGAGTTGTAAGGTGTCAAGTTCTAGGACGTTTTCATTTTGCTCTGTAAATTGTAAATTTATTGGAATGGAGATTGGAATTTCACTTAATTGATCAACAGCTATTTGTAAAGCATTCGGTACTTGATTAAAATATTCAACATTGAAATCCTCATCACTTAATTGATCAACAGCTATTTGTAAAGCATTCGGTACTTGATTAAAATATTCAACATTGAAATCCTCATCACTTAATTGATCAACAGCTATTTGTAAAGCATTCGGTACTTGATTAAAATATTCAACATTGAAATCCTCATCCATATCTTAAACAAAAGACAGAAAAAGGAAAAAAAAAATTACAGCTTTTTCAACACTGTTTTAGTACACCTTTGGTTACAATTGGAGGAAACAATATACCGTATGACATTATTGAAAATCTCAATAATGCCGTATTCTACGTCTCCTCGCAGGGGCAGAAGGTTCACGGGAGGGTGGAAAGGCCGTGGGAGTCACAGTGCTCAGAGAGGCGCACGTTTGAAGGTTCTGTTTTGATGGTTCTGTTTAGACAGAGGGGAAAATCGTTAAAATACAAATCATCAAAACGGCACATATTTTGTATATACTTCTAATCACAGATAAATATATTACCTTGTACAGTCGACTTCGGTCCTCCTGGCTGTCTCACACGTCTTCTGGAGAGTTTGTTCGTCTGCTTACTTGAGTCAGTCCCATGTTGAAGTGCCGAGGTTTCCCTCTCAATCTCAATTTCACCAATTTCAGTTACACAGCAATTTGTCCCCTGCACGGGGAGTGGGGTTTCAGAACACAGCAATGCTTTTACTGCTTTTTCAGTTTCTTGGTTGTCTTCGGATACCAATCTTTCAGCCCTGGCTAACAGATCTGAAAAATGTATCATAAAAAGTTATATTTCAGCAATCTATGAACAACTGAGCTGTTCATAAAAAACAAAACAAAAAAAAAAAAAAAAACTGTATGTAAAATACCAATGTCTGTTTGCGTGAGGGTTATTCCTTCAAACTCATCGGCGCTGACTTTAAAGATACAGAAAATTACACTTAAAAATCTAGAATAAAAATAGAACAACTTTCAGGTTAAAAAGATCACGGATTGCTTACCAGGATAAATTGGCATATGGTGAACCTCTACTGTAACTTCTAAAACACAGTTATTCGTAAATAGTAGTTAATCATTAATAGTTCATTCATTAATAGTTTTCTAAAACTATTTAGAAAACTACAAAGAAAAAGTTTGGGAAGAATTTGAGGCTTACCGGTAGTCATCTTTGCAGCCATCTTTGTTTGTTACACGCGCTCGCAGACGGTGAAGCTTCCGATGAAGTTCTGGAGGACTGAGCTAATGACTGTGAGATGATCATGTATATATTCGCTTTACAATGCTTGGCGAGAAGGAAAAAAAAAAAAAAGAAAGTTGATTGGCGCCGAAAAGTCTGATATTGACGATTGGACCAACTGGTGGTGATGTAACTCCCATGGGGATACCTCCCTACACGGGAACTCTACCAAACAACAGGTTCAGGCGATATAACTCATGTTAAGAATGTTTTTCTCCAGGAGGGCCTCCAGGTCTCCAGGGGATTTAAGCTTCTTCAGTTACACACCTCGGACACCGGAAGACAACGTAGGCCCCTAAATTTCTTACTTGAGGCCACCAACTCTTTTCTCTTTTCTTCTGAACCACAGTGTTAGGGTTCTAACAGTCTAACTTTCTCCAATAGTTTTCTCTTCTCTAGTTTTCACAAATGTTTCACAAAATGTTTGTTCTGTGGAAGGTTTCTGTTCTGTGTTGTTTCTTTCTTCACAGCCTTCTTCAGTCACACACACCATTCTCGGTTTGATCAGTTTCAACACACCCCAGTCATTGGAAGACATCGTAGCCAACAACATAGGCCCCTCACTGGAAGATTCTTCCCGCTGATAGAGAATCAACTCCCCCGTCTTGTAACGGAACACATACCCAAAACTCCCTGTTTGACTATAAGGCTCCAAAGACCATTCTTGCTGCAAAGGCTCAGAAGGTGACGCCTGAGAACGCTGTACAAACACCGTGGATTTTTCAACTACTTTTCCACACAATTCTCTTATAACGGTCACAGCCGTCTCACCAATCACGGATGTAGAACTACTCATGTTGTCCACAGATGGCTATGCCAGGACTATGGCAAAACTGTTTTGTAACTGTTTTGTAACTGCTGCCATTCCTTTTTAAAAAAAGGCGGGAGGGAGAATGGCGGGAGGCGGGAGGGGGGGGGGGGGAAACAGATGTGGGCGGGTTCAGGGAAAGGTCAACCTGTCACTTTGACAAGAAGTACCCCATTTCTCTCTCTGTCGACAAAGCAGAAGCAGCTTCGCCTTAAAGTTAAATTAGTTCCTGGTATCACACAATGCATCTTTATAAAGTCCTAAATGGCTCCTCGGCCACTCTTATAACCATGGAAACATTCTCTTAATTGTCTCTTCAAATGTCTGTATTATACGTTACTATTTTACATCATGCCTTCAGAATCTTTAGGGTTTAGTATTTACTGTCTCTGTGACATGGAGCATTGGAATATTTCAGCTGCAGCCAGCAAAAACCCATCAGAATGACGGCTATCGGTGGGAACCGCAGGTCATTTGACTTTAGTCAGTCTGTTCAATGTTATAGGATTTATTGCAATCTAATAAAAACTATGAATAAATGTGGGAAATAGGAAATAAAAAGAAGCAAAATGACCAAATAAAACTCCCATGAATACTGTAAATTTAAAGATGTCAAGAATGGAATATCAGCTTAAATGGAATCAAACATAAAGTGAAAAGGCCTCCTTTAAGTTTACTGCAAAAATAAACACAAAATCAAGAGCGACACGCACCAGAAACGTCTCATTCTCTCTTCTGTCTCCACTCATTCTTTTATATTCTCTTAAGATAATGGGGACGGGGTCGTGTGATAACAAAACAAGCTAATTGGGGACTATATTTTTGTTGCAAGAACTTTGGCTCTTCAGAAGTTTCTATGTTGGCTTCCACAGATTGTGCATCCACTAGAAACTCAGTGTTTTTGAGGAACTACCAGGAGTGGCTAGAGTGGAGGCCAATGACGCTATAGCTACATATAGGTACATATAGATCACCGTTATCCTCAACCCAAAAGACCACCAGTTGGCGCAGCAATACTAAAGATAGGAGGTTGTGGTCGTTGCGCAGACGCGGAGTGATATCACGCACAAACGTGCCCTATGTTCTATATCCCGTATGTTCGCCACCAAAGGGCGCACCGTATTAAAAGGTGCCGCCTCAGTTACGGGTGCTATTTCTGTATTTAACACATACATCAGGTGCTCCGGATTATAGGGCGCGGGCATGGTAAAACATACCGCTACCATAGCTTAAAACATGCATGCTAGCGCGTATTTAGCAATTTAGCGAAAGCCGGCAAGTCGAACAACCGACAACAATGTTTATTAAAACTTTGGTATTTTTCGTATTTTGTTATTAAGCCCCGGAGGGCTGAAGCAGGACCGCTGTTAAAAATGTATCAGTCCGCGCTTCCAGTTCTGGTGCAACGTCCAGTTCTAAATGTATGAATCCGCGTATTGACGTTTCAACGTCCCATCAGTAAAGGGAGAGATTTGGATATAGTCCCCCTGAGGTGGTGTTTTTAGAGCAGTTCTTAACAACTTTCTCTTTGCCTGATAAGAGGTCCAAACATTATTTCACTTCCCTATAAAATACTCTAAAATTTGCCATTCAAGATCAGATCCCACCAGGTATAATTCATCCTCTAAATGTTCACAATTTCTTATTCTGTCAGGCTGTTTTTAAACCTTTGGCAACATCAAATAAAGTACCCAACTGGTGTTATGTCAGGCTGGTTTACATCCCATTAAAGAAGCCAGCAGAAATAAAGCACAACAGTTACACAGACTATGCACAATAATATAGAGGATATAAAAAACAGTGTTGAGATGGGTTTGTGTCACTTTAGTAAAATCAAAGCATTTTTCTTTATGTGCCAGCAATGAACACAATCTAAGAAGTCTCTGACACTAAACATATGGAGCTCCTATAGAACAAACTAAAGATTTGTTGTTATTAAGATAAAGAAATGCAACATTTCCCCCAGAGAAGCGATGGCGATGGAAAAAGCCCTGGCTGTGTGTGTGCATCACAGCAGGCGTGGGTTCTCCTCTCTGGAGTCATGCGGGGCTCCTTTGAAGGGCAGATGAGGAGGTTGGTTACAGATTCCCCTCAGAAAGATGATTACGGTGCCAAAGGTCATCACCGGGGTAACCAGGAAGAGGCAGAGTCGGTCTACTGTACGAGCGATGCCGCTCCAGTTATCCTTCTCCTGTCAGGACCAGACATTTACGCCACTTTTGATCTTTTTAAATCAGACTTTGGGTTGAGGACTCTGTTTGAACCCTCTGAGCTCATTGTAGTCGTTCTTGTTGCGCATGTGTTTAATGATGTAGTGGCTCCATCCACAGCCGGCTTGATCTCTGGTACAGCTGATGGCTCCTCCCTCTTCTTGTGGTTTCACAGCTCCACACAGACACCAAAGCTCAGAACTCAAATGAAGCTACTGATGCTTCTATATCTCATGTGTTTAAATGTTTCTGGAAACGTCCTGGCAGCGTGTGTGACTCGGGTCACCAGTCCGTGTCTCCCAGACTGTTTCTCAAACATCAGCTCACTGCGGGACTTCACACTGTCGTACTCCTCAGCCGAGGCAATGGAGCCCACTGAGCTGGATCGCCGCGGTAACGGTCCATCCCAGTACGGCTCTGCCTCAGCAGGGCGGGACATGGGCAAGATGTGGGGTAATCGCTGGAGGAAGAGTGTATGTGTACACTGATGTGTGTATGTGTGTGTGTTATAGTGGAAAACCACATGTTCATATATCCTCTTTCATATGTTATTAAGTCATATGTTCATATGTCCTCTTTCATATGTTATTAAGTCACATGTTCATATATCCTCTTTCATATGTTATTAGGTCACATGTTCATATATCCTCTTTCATATGTTATTAAGTCATATGTTCATATATCCTCTTTTATATGTTATTAAGTCATATGTTCATATATCCTCTTTTATATGTTATTAAGTCATATGTTCATATATCCTCTTTTATATGTTATTAAGTCATATGTTCATATATCCTCTTTTATATGTTATTAAGTCATATGTTCATATATCCTCTTCCATATGTTATTAAGTCATAGGTTCATATATCCTCTTTCATATGTTATTAAGTCATATGTTCATATATCCTCTTTCATATGTTATTAAGTCACATGTTCATATATCCTCTTTCATATGTTATTAAGTCACATGTTCATATATCCTCTTTCATATGTTATTAAGTCACATGTTCATAAGTCCTCTTTCATATGTTATTAAGTCATAGGTTCATATATCCTCTTTCATGTTATTCAGTCACATGTTCATATATCCTGATGTTCATCTGTTCAACAAAGGGACAACAGGATGTGTGTGTCTTACCTGTTTGGTCCACTCAGACATGACGTGCGTGCTCGGCGTCCTGAAGTGGAGGTGGAGGACGACCACACAGTTCAGCACCACCACCGTCACCACCACCATGATGAACATCAAATATCTTCAACACACAAACACACTCAGGTGTTTTCCATTTTTTAAATCTCAGCCGGTTGTCACCTGGTTCTGCAGCCCTAATGTATATATAGTTTGGAGAAGCAGAATATATCTGATTCAGAGTTAAAGTGATGTGGAGTAAATGGTGCGTTTACCTACTTCACAATAAGAGGAACGGACGTGGATGTTTCTGGAGCCTTTGAGAGATCAAGAGTAGGAAGACAGACTGAGCGAGCAGCACCGAGGTGGACAGTGTCATCTTCTCACCACCTACACACACACACACACATTTTTATTATCCTTTTTAAAATCTATTCAAAAATCTGTTGGGGAGCTAATTTATGTTTCTCCATTAATGGCGGCCCCTCAGCTCCGCCCACTACCGATGTTTGCTGCTTTATTAGCTGTGTTGTCCCGTGCTGACGTGATATTCAGCTATAATGTCTGATTCTTTGGGTGCTGCTGAAGGTTAACTCAGTTCATGTAGTTGTGATTCTGAAAAGGTCCCAGACTGTTAATCTGCCTGACGCTGGCTTCAGTACGTTCTGTGACTCTGCACTGACTGTCTGCGGGCAGGTAGTAGACCAGCGAGGCCAGGAAGGAGATGAGCACGCAGGGGATGATGATGTTGACCACGTAGAAGAGAGGTTTGCGTCTGATGACCAGGTAGAAGGTGATGTCCTGATGCTTGTTGCTCTCCATGGGAATGTGTTTGTAGGTGTTTCTCTTGGCGGGTCGGTGGATGATCTCCCACTCACCATTCTCTGTTGGTCAAAGCCAGAGTTCAGACACAAGTGATGAAGTTATGACCGTCAGTCTGGTTGGAGCTGCAGCCAGTCTGAAGGCTCAGGCTCTGGGGAAAACAACTTCTCTGCATGTATCAACAGCATCCAGTACACTGAAAGTCACCCACAAGCTCCAGGACTGGATGCAGTAAAAAATAAAAATAAATGGAAATTAATCTTTACTTGGTTACCTGTAAAGCCTGCAGGATCAGTAATGATCCATTCAACCGTCCACTTGGTTTCATTGAGTATTTCTTCCTTCAGGAGCAACCTGATCTCTTTGGCATTGTACGTTAGAGAGCTGCAAGGCAACATGGGAAATGCAGTTTTGCAGAATGCAGAATTTAAAAAGCCTTTTTTCCTACTGGGAGAGTTTAGCTGCACCATGCATTTTATTTTTGCACCTTTTTCTCCTCTCATATGTGTTTAGATTCTATAAAATCTTGACTCAGCTCAGTTTAAAACATCATGTCAGAGTTTGTCTGCGTTTCAAACAACAATGAAAAATCCTGCCCGTGCATACGTGAATTTGAGCGTGCAGTCCTGCCAGTCAAAGGGGAAATATTTGACGCTGATGGAGCAGGACGATCTGAAGATGGCGGGTGGTAACCAGTAGCAGAGACCTGTTGAATCTCTGCACAAAGGTGGACGTAATTGGACCTAAGCCCAGAATAAGTGCAAATATTCCCAACGCTAATGCAACCAAAATACAGCAAATTATGCTTCATTTCATTGATGAGTTGTCTTAAATTATAAAGTAACAATATGGAGCAAAGGTTTGGAGAGGTCTGGTTTGTGTCCTTTCATCGGTTGTTGATGGAGAAATATTGGTGAATTGCTGGCCTATTCTAACGCATCACAAATGATTTCATTATCATTTGAACACTGGACAAGTGTGTTCAAAAGAAGGAAAAGTTTCTTGGAATCATTAGATAAAATCATGGCTGTGATATAAAACCTGAGCTGCATTTTTTGGACACATTTCCTGATGCATCAGTGATTTTAAAGATAAAGAGCGTATCATAAAAACATGTCATGTATGTTCTAAACCATCTTTCCTCTAGTTCTCAGTAGCTTAAACAGCAAAAGATATCAATGTGATTAAACACATGTAAACTCACCGCTCACCTCTAGCATAAATTTAGATTATTCCGGATTATTATTCTACGAATAGTTTAAATAGAAGTTCACAGCTGGAGCTCCCGTAAATGAGGAATTACATGTTCAAACGAAATATTGGGCAAAGATAAATGGTCTTGTTCTGGAATCAGAGGCACAAAAGATTGTCAGAGAGTCATGTTTTAATGTTGCCCCAGAACCTGCCACGTGTGTGTTTACTGGATCCAGAGAGTTGAAATGGAACCTTCTGAACTTCAGTCAAGGTTTTAGATAAAGTCTGTGTTTGAATCACGGTTTCAGTCCAGGCGTCAGGTTACATAGGACAGGAGCAGCAGGCCGTTCAGCCTGCCACCACTAGGGGGCTTCCAGGAGGCGTCTCCACGCACCAGCGCACTGTTGCTCCTCTGTTTCAAGCTGATCCCAAACGCTCTCCCCCCACAGGCGGCCAGGGAGCGAGGAGCCGTGGTGGTCAGGGAGCCCTGGGTGGAGCAGGACGACCACGGGAAGGTCAAGTACGCCATCATTCAAACGGTACGTCAGGAGGAACACACATCAAAGTGGAAATGTGTGTTTGACACACATTTGTGTGTTTTCCGCAGTATGGGGACACAACGCACACCCTCATCGAGTACCTCGGCCCCTACACAGGCCTTTTCCTGCCAGGCTACAAAGAGCCTCTGTACAAGGATCCTCTGTTAGCAAAACTGTGAGTCAAATCCAAGGATTAGAGCTAACTGGCTGCAGCTCTTTTCTCTGTGGGCTAACCCAAGATGACCCTTCCTCTCTCTCCGGTAGGCCCCCCGCAGGCCTGCGCTTTATCGATCACATTGTGGGAAATCAGCCAGATGATCAAATGGTGCCCGTCACAGACTGGTGAGCGCACGTCCTCCATGAGGGTCAAAGGTCGTCCCCTGCTCAGCTGCTGGTGTTTACTGCTAACGTTCTCAGAGCCATGTTACACATCCTTGGACATCTGATGCCACAAGACCTCTTTACACTGAAACTACGTTTCATGACTTTTATTTTGACTCTTTCATTTCAAAACCAATGGAGTGAAATAAATGGGTTCAATCAACACCTCACCATCAGACAGGACCACATCAAGGCCAACGCGCTTGTTTTCAGTGTCACATTTAAGCAGAAAATAAGGTTGTCCTCACACTCTTTTCCCCCTCAAATTCCAGGTATCAGAAATGTTTGCTGTTCCATCGGTTCTGGTCCATAGATGATAAACAGATCTACACGGATTACAGTTCGCTGAGATCCATCGTCGTGGCTAATTATGAAGAGACCATCAAGATGCCCATCAATGAGCCGGCCGTGGGGAAAAGGATCTCACAAATCCAGGTGAGCTTCCTTCCTTTTGGAACTGCTTGATTTTCAACTCTACACAAGAGCAATATGTGGACCAGCGTCCCGCCTGGTTTCAGCTGTCCTGTGTCTCTGTCCTCACAGGAATACGTGGACTATAACGGAGGACCGGGCGTGCAGCACATCGCCCTCAACACCTCGAACATCATTGAAGCTGTGAGGCTCCTGATACAGATGCTTCCCTCTCAAATCTGCAAGTGAAGACAAGCATGCTGCCTTTTATCTTTGAGCCAGATAGTGAACCTGCGTGCCCGAGGGATGGACTTCCTTTCAGCACCTGACACCTACTACGACGACCTGCGGCAGAAGCTCAAAACGGCAAAGATCAAGGTGGAGGAGGACCTCGATGTTCTACAGGTGAGCACATGTGGGGAGAGAGTAAAGGTTCCACTCTTTTCACTCGTCTTCCCGCCTGTAAACCTTCTCTTTCTTTTCAGAAACTGAGAATCTTGGTTGATTTTGACGACAAGGGCTACCTCCTTCAAATCTTCACCAAACCCATGCAGGACAGGCCAACCCTCTTTCTGGAGGTCATCCAGCGGAAAAACCATTTTGTAAGTGGTTCTGAGGATAATCACTGTGCACGAGCGATGGGATATATCAGGCTCTGGTCATATTTCTTGCCTTGAACCCCTTTAAGAAGTTGGGCCAGGACACCTGGTCACCCAGTGTGAGCAGAATAAAAGTCACCCACTTGGAAAAGGCCAGTAAATCTGTCACAGGTACAGATTAAAAGGCTAAACCGGGAGGGGGATCTTTGGATCAGGTTGTGCCCTGTGGCACTCCACTTATACCCCCATCCTTCCTGTCAGAACAGGCATGTTGTCAATCTCCAGTCTTTCACGACATGAAAGTTAGAAAGAGCCCTCTCTCAGAGCCCTTTGAACGTAGCTCATTCTGTGAGAAGAGGAGGGTTCTTGGTTCAAGTCCCATTGCAGACAAAACATGGAAGGTGTTCTGGTCGTAGAGCCAGTATACCTTCAGAGAACTGCCCAGGTACCCTTGAGCAAGGCACCAAACCCACAAATGCACACGTAGGGCCCTGCGATGAGCTGGTGGCTGACCAAGGGGGGACCTGCCTTCACCCAAGGGGGGACCTGCCTTCACCCAAGGGGGGACCTGCCTTCACCTAAGGGGGGACCTGCCTTCACCTAAGGGGGGGGCCTGCCTTCACCCGAGGGGGGGACCTGCCTTCACCCAAGGGGGGGACCTGCCTTCACCTAAGGGGGGACCTGCCTTCACCCAAGGGGGGACCTGCCTTCACCCACGGGGGGACCTGCCTTTACCTAAGGGGGGGACCTGCCTTCACCCAAGGGGGGACCTGCCTTCACCTAAGGGGGGGACCTGCCTTCACCCAAGGGGGGACCTGCCTTCACCTAAGGGGGGACCTGCCTTCACCTAAGAGGGGGACCTGCCTTCACCCAAGGGGGGACCTGCCTTCACCTAAGGGGGGGACCTGCCTTCACCTAAGGGGGGGACCTGCCTTCACACATACGTGCTCCCTCCCCGTGACCCCAAAAGGACTAAAGTGGGGAAGAAGACGAGACCAAATGGTTCATTTTCTGACCATTTTCACTTTTTGATCTGTGTATAATTTCACAAGTTCTGAGGAAATTCTCTACCAGGTTTCAGATTTGGATCCCAGATTTTAGAATTGCATTCAAACTGTCTGAAATGTTTATGTTCACATTAAGATAATCAGATTAAACCCATTTGTCAAGCCTGCTCTAAATACTCATCTCAGAATGGACTAGAATAGACTGTGAATACAAGAGGCTGCTTTATTTCCCATTTGTGTGTTTGTGGCTGTTCTAGGGCTTTGGAGCTGGAAACTTCAAGTCCCTCTTTGAGGCCATTGAGAAGGACCAAGATGCTAGGGGAAACCTCACAGTGCTGACACACCAAGGGCAGACCAAAGGCTTCCAGTGATCCCCCTACGGCTGCTGAACCTTACGTAGATTGTTATATATGGCCACATATTTCAGATGCAGTCAGCAGCTTCCCGCAGACCCATTCTGCATATGGATAGTCGACTATCTATCTCTGTGCTCCCAGATATACTCTGAGGTGTCTGCTGATTGTATGCTGCCCAGCTAAATAAAGTTATGCTTGTTCATGTGGGTAGCCATGTGTGTTTGGGACAGGTGAAATGTATGCTTACATTGTTGCCAGGAGACAGCTGAGGAGGCTAAATGTGAAACTCAGCATGCTGTGATCAACTGGACTCAGACAAATATTTAAGCCAGCCGCTCTACCACCCTCATGCCCAGTGATGACAGGAGTGAAGGAGTTTGAAGTTGGCTTGAAGTGAGGGATGTTGAAAAAAGCCAGGTTTTCTGATCTACCAAGTAAATAACCCATTCACCTGGGTTCACACTTGCCTTGGTAAAAAACAGTTTCTGCCTGGGACGACAGGAAACCCGGCTAGTTTGGACCGGGTTATGGCACACCCTGTTTAGACACCATTGCCAGAATGGTTCCCTCAGCCTTGAGTCTCTGGTCTAGGTCTGCATCCATCACATGGGAAAAAGTCTCAATACACCAGAAGTGTTTCCTAAGGAAATTTGGGTCTGGGTGAGGCCTTGATGACAGGTGAACCTGGAAGAAAGCCCCCAATGTGGAACGTTAGAGCGGACAGATTTAGGGACAAAAAGCCACTGGAGTAGAGTTGTTAGAGATGTTACTGGAACCTGGGCAGTACATGAGAGAGAATTTAAAACAGGCTAGAAAGAGCACCCACCGAGCTTGCTGTAGGTTTACCCACTTAGTGTTCCTAAGGTAAGACGGGTCCTTGTGGTTGGTCCACACCACTAATGGCTAGATGGACCCCTCCAGCAAGAGTCTCCTGCAAAGCTATGACAACCACGAGCAAGTCTCTATTCCCCACATTGTAGTTTACCTCCAACGTAGCCTGTAGAAGATGTATCTCTGTAGAAGATGCAGAGATGGAGCTTTTGGTAGTCATGCTGGGAGAGAAAAGCATCTTGTCCACAAAACTGGTGACAGGGATCCGGGTGTGAAAGGATGGGGAGCGGAGCTAAACCGTGTCCTCATCGGACCACTGGAAAACATTCAGGTTGGAGGAATGTTTGGTGAGAGGTGCGGCCACTTTGCTTTAATCGCAAATGAAGCAACGGTAAAAAATTAGCAAAACCCAAGAAACATTGTGACGGTTCAGACGAGAATTGTCCCTGTCCAAGGATGAACCCAGAAAAGAGGACCTCTCTCGTTTTACAAAACGTTTATTCATGAGAAGGTACTGGGACACTAGGTAGACATGTTGGATATGTTCCCCATTAATGTCAGGGATGACAATGTCTTTGAGGGCAACGAAGAGGGATCTAACATTGTTGACTAGAGACAGACTAGAGACAGACTAGAGACTGGTGCATGGTTAAAGCTGAAGAGCGTCACCAGGTATTCAGATCCAGGCTCTTTAGAGTGGACTAAAAGCCCTGTGGAAGGGGGTTAATGGGTACTTATGCTTGGTGGTGGTGTTGTTAAGGGATCGATAGTCAATGTCGAGAAAGTCATCATGGATGAAAACCTGCCCCCTCCGTCTGTCCCTGAGATGGTCGTCTAGGCGTGCAGTAAGGGCGGTTAGGGTCTTGAGGTCTGGCATCTCATCCTTCAGCTCCCTTTTGCTGCTGCTTCACCACCCTAGACCAATGGCAAAGTCTGCTCCTCTACAAGTCTGTAGTCTGTCTTTCATTGACGCTGAGGCCCATTTTGCCGCCCTGATCTTTCTCTTGTTGGTAGGTTAATGGTTGAGGTCAAAAACGAAGGAACACTGCGACAAAAAAATACCTCACCAGAGTAATGCTAACCTGCTAGCATCTGATTGTTCCGTTGAGTCTATGTTTAGATTGGACCCGAAGGCAGACAGAAGACAGCCAATGAGGATGGAACAAATCTTTGTTCATAGAACCCGAAGGGTGTGAGGCCTGAAAACTGTGGAGTGTGAAAGCAAAGTGAAGAACCAAAAAGGGCAGTCTTGGAAAGGGGCAACAGTCCAAGTTAATCCAGAGGTGCGATCCTTTGAGGACATTCTTATCCTGCGGGAAGTCTAGTCAGCGAAGTGATGCTAGTCTCTTTAAGTGAAGGTAGGGGGGACTAGTGACCTCAAGAGGGATAAACAGGTGGATTCATCTGGATCAATCCTTTACAACTTTAACAAGGAGCGAAAAAAAATCAGAGCAGGACATTTTATTTCAAAATAATTTATTTGCATATAATTGGAATGAAGACAGGTTCATATATCTGTGATGGCACTGGTCAGATTCCATATAGAAACATTCAGTCTATACAGAAACCACTTTCAAACCTGAACAAAATGGATAAATATATTAGTAAATAAATATATTAGTGACGTGTCACTATAATGAAATGTTCTATCATATATAAAATACAACACTATTTCTTTTCTGGTTTTGTTGTTCCTTTTTGTACGCAAAGTATTCAAAAATATACTGACAAGTCCCTTTAAATTCTAAAAGGGACCTTTGTTTTTATTTACTCTGAGCAAAGGCAGTTTTAGCTCATAATTGTTGCCAGACTTGCATCCACCAGATAAAAAAGGCACAAAGGGGAAGATCCTGAAGAGGATTAGACCACACCAGCTAAACCCTGGCATCAAGAATCCCATGCTGCTGGTTTGGGGCTGATTTTAAATTTGTAAACTGAATTTTGCCAAAGTGCTGCACGTTATTCAGTCAATTCCAACCCCGGCGTCACAGTCGAGCCTGTTGGGGGTCCAAGCGTGGGTCACAGAGACGGATGCACAGATGGAGAACCTGGGGCTGGAGAACCTCATGCTGGCACATTTCTAATGAGGGTCAGAACAAAGATGCCAAATGTTTCTGAGCTACGGTGAAGGGAAAGCAGAGGTCAACCGGGGTCAACCGGGGTCAACAGGCATGTTCTTGTGTTCCGGGTAAGTGGGTTTAGCTGCTCACCCCTTTGGCAGACGGATCAGCGCAGGCTCCTGATTGTCAACATTATTTTTTAACAAATAAGGCACATAAAAGCTTTAGTAAGTGCTACCAGAATTACGCACGATTCTTTCCCCCGTCGACACCTGACGCAGGGATGCACCGATCAGATATCTCTAAAACTGGCCTGGTACTCAAATGGATCAGCTGTCACTCTGGTCCTGGTACTGCTGTCCTAGAGAAGGAGCTTAGTTTATGACCAACAGTGGAGAAGAACCCAACCAAACTGTGAGCATTTTTGCAACACTCTTATCTACTAATAACAAAACAGCTCATTTTATTTGACAAAGCTGCTGAATGTCTCAATCAAGCTTAATGTTAGCTTATGCATGATTATTGATACCTTCACTGAATTAAGTGTGTTTCCTTTAAAAGTCTTTGTCCAATGTCTCCTGGCAGGCAGCACCATTGCTGACCCACACAGGAAGTCACACAAACCAAAACTAGAACTAGAACGTCCCGAACGCTCAAGCACAGAGTTTATTCATTGAGGTTTTGGAGTAATTAGCACAGAAGCGGCCAGATCGGTGCATCTCTAATCTGAAGTCGGACTGCGTTCACACTTCAAAAAGTCCTTCTGTTAAGAGAGGATTGCTCACATTATCATTTAGAGGAGAGGGAAACTCACCTAATTGGAAGGGGGGGGGGGTTAAGTACTTTTTAAAAATATCTTTGAGCAGTTCTGGTTTCAGGTGGATCTAAAGTGGTTTGACTGGATGAAATCACATGGACCATCATGAAGGCAGTTTCACATTGGCTTCTGTGTCCGTCAATAAGAATAAGTGTCCTGTTTTTCCAGTGCTCGGTTGTTCCTGCAACAGCTGTCACACAGCCGAACAGCAAACCATAATAGTCAAATCCAACCATCCAAGGCAGACTGAGGGGGGCTGCAGGCTCTCTAAAATGGCTCCATTCCACTTTAGTCATTATCTTTTTCTCCTTTATCACTGTCTTTCAGGGAGGATTAGCAGCACTGAGGTCTGAGCGCGAGACGCAACCACCGGAGAGAAACGACAACCAAGAGAAAATAGCTTGTAATGACGACGAGGGAGTTCAGTCAAACTGGTTCACCTTAAAAGGGTTAAAGGTTTAACAAAAGAAAACGATCTGACACACACGATGAGAACAGCTGCCATTAGTGAAATGATGAGAACAAGGCCCGCGCTAGAATCCTTGTCGTTTGAGGGGTCAAAGGTCAATCTTTCTCTCCATTTAGACTCTCTGCTGAGTTAATGGGAGCTACATGATTGAGACCAGAAGGGTTCATATCCTCACTACAGCAGTACCTTTAAAGAGCCTCCTCGTGAGGCCGTGTAAGAAATGTGAGGTAGGATGGAGAGAAGAGCTTTTCCTCGAGAAACTGAACTAGGAGGAGGAAGAGGAAGACCACTAGGGTGGAGGAAGGTGCCTCAAATCGAGGCTTTCGCAGCGAGCTGAAGAAATTTGACCAATCCCAGCGACGTCTGTGAGATTCTGCTAATCTGAGATGGAGTCTTCTACCAATGCACAACAACCCCCCCACCAAACTGGGTCAAACCCAGCGTCACCATCATGTGTTCAATTTGGTTTGGTTTTAGTGTCGTGGGATAGAAAGAGCTCCTATCGCTCGTTTTATTCACAGTCCTTCGTTAAGCTGCCACAAAACCGAATATTCTTGGGCACCAGGGTCACAAGAAGCCTCCGAAAGGGTGGATTCTGTCTCAGTTCCTGGAGACTGCTCACCAAGGATCATGTGTTCGGTGTCCCTAAGGAGCAGGAAACCTGTGGATTCATGCTCGTTACTGAACCCCCCCTAATGAATCACAAGGGCACGAAGTCTTGTCCCCAACAACTCATGAAAACAATCTATGCTGAATGACTTAGTCACAGTAATTGTGCTTTGATCACAAGGAGCTACATTTGACGTGAAGATGAAGGAGGCGTGTCTGGCAGCGTGGTGGAAGGCTTGAGGAGGCGTTTCCATCCTGGCTCCTGAGTAGCAGCGCGATACAATGGGAGACGGCCAATGTTCACACACCAGATTCTTCTTCTGATCCTGTGCACACAAGAAACCACGTTAGCGTCCAGCTGGATCAGCAAAACACACTGAGACACACACTGAGACACACTGAGACACACACACTGAGACACACACTCAGACACACTGAGACACACACTCAGACACACACTGAGACACACACTGAGACACACACTGAGACACACTGAGACACACACTGAGACACACACTCAGACACACACTGAGACACACACACACTGAGACACACACTGAGACACTGAGACACACTGAGACACACACTGAGACACACACTGAGACACACTGAGACACACACTGAGACACACACTGAGACACACTGAGACACACACTCAGACACACACTGAGACACACACTGAGACACACACTGAGACACACTGAGACACACACTGAGACACACACTCAGACACACACTGAGACACACACACACTGAGACACACACTGAGACACTGAGACACACTGAGACACACACTGAGACACACACTGAGACACACTGACACACACACTGAGACACACACTGAGACACACTGACACACACACTGAGACACACACTCAGACACACTGAGACACACACTGAGACACACACTGAGACACACTGAGAGACACACTGAGACACACACACTGAGACACACACTCAGACACACTGAGACACACACTGAGACACACACTGAGACACACTGAGAGACACACTGAGACACACACACTGAGACACACACTCAGACACACTGAGACACACTGAGACACACTGAGACACACACTGAGACACACACACTGAGACACACACTGAGACACACTGAGACACACTGAGACACACACTGAGACACACTGAGACACACACTGAGACACACACTGAGACACACACACTGAGACACACACTGAGAGACACACTGAGACACACACTCAGACACACACTGAGACACACACTGAGACACACTGAGACACACACTCAGACACACACACTGAGACACACACACTGAGACACACACTGAGACGCACACTGAGACACACACTGAGATGCACACACACTGAGACACACACTGACACACACACTGAGACACACACTGAGACACACACACACACACACTGAGACACACTGACACACACACTGAGACACACACTGAGACACACTGAGACACACACTGAGACACACACTGACACACACACTGAGACACACACACACACACACTGAGACACACACTGAGACACACACACTGACACACACACACACTGAGACACACACACTGACACACACACACACACACACACACATCTGATTCCTAATCAGTGGGGCCGAAGAGCACATTTGTTATTATTAATTATTATTACTATTATTGTTGTTAACAACAACAACAACCATATCATGATACTATTATCATCAACATCATTATTATTAGTAGTTGTATTATAATAGTAACAATTATTGTTATTGCTATTATTATTATTATTATTAGTAGTAGTAGTAGTATTACTATTATAATTAGCATAATTACTATTATAAATATTATTATCATAATTACTGTTTTAGTATTATTATTATTGTTATTGCAATTATTATTATTTTTAGTAGTATTATAATAATAATAATAATTGTGATTATTATTAGTTGTTTTTACTATTATAATCATCATCATTATTATCAATATTACTATTATTATTAAAAAAGTAATAGTACTACTAGTAATAATAATAGTAATAATAGTTCTACTAATAATAAGAATTGCAATAATAACAATAATAGTAAAACAATCATCATTACTATGATCATAATTATTATTATTCGTATTATAATTATTACTATTGCTGTTATTATTGGCAATATTACTAATATTATTATTACTATTATAATTATCATCATTATTAATAATATTATTATTATCATTGGTGTCTTTATTCATATTCTTGTTGTTATTATCGCAGTTATTATTATTATGATCAATATTAGTGTTGTTATTCATATTGTTGTTGTTTTTATCATAATTATTATCATTACTATGATTATTCTAATCCCTCTTCCTGTTGCTAGGGACCCTTACCCTGACTGTGATGTAAGGCTTGACAGTACAAACAGAGGTCTGTGCTGCGGTCAGCAGCGTGACCAGGGTGGAACATGCACACCGGCCTGTCCCGGGGCCCCCCGGGCCCCAGGAGCTGGGGGTCAGAGTGGGCCTGGGGCACCCGCTTTTGCCACACCACATGGGCCCCGGTACAATAGGAGCAGTCCTCCATTCCTGAGTCCAGAAGAAGAGGGACAGGCAGCAGGGCCCGGTGCAGCTCTGGCTGGGGGCAGCAGAAACCTGGACTCTGACCATAGTGGATGTGGATGCTGCGGTCCTCCTGCAGGTCCAGTCCCTGGTGGAAGCAGACAGAAGGGCCGTCCACCACACAGCTCCCTGTCCGAGCAGAGGGAGGGTGTCCGTGGCCCCGGTGGCAGCAGTGGGGTGGAATCTGTAAAGGGACGGGGGACACTTTAACTGAAGGTCCTGCCGGCCTGCTCGGATCACGGTCCTGACAGTCTGTCCCAGGACTTGGTCGATCCGTTGGGTCTGGATTAGGGCACAGACAGGGACTGTGTTCCGGGGAGTCTTTGTCTAAGCTGAGAGCAGCTGGAGCTGCCGCAGTAGCTCCTAACTCCTCCTCAGAACCTCTCGCAGGACTCTGGCTGTGCTCCTCCTCCTCATAGTGGTGATGTCTGTGGCGGTGGTAGTGAATGTGGTTGAACACAGTCTGGGGCTGCTGCTCCTCAGGGCAGACCGCTTTGTTCTCCACAGAATCCAGAGACCTGGGCCGGGTCTGGGCACATGTGTCCAAGCTACTTCTGCGGGCGGCAGAATGTCCGTTCCCGGGCCCGTAGTAAACAAACGGATCATAATCACTACTCAAAGAGCTGCGGAAGGTGGACCAGCTACCATAGACCCCCTGCAGAGATACGTCAGTACAATTGAGAACCGAGTCACTGGAGGAACCGTGACACGGCCCTGAGCTGGAGTCACTCGCTGGCCCATCAGCCAGGTACCCACTGCGTTCTGTGTGGTAGCTGCCACCTGAGCAGCTCCCCTCCCCCTGTCGGCCATGGCCCAGCGTCCTACGGGGCTGGGGCCCCACTGAAGGTCCGTGGTAGAGCCTTGAGCTGGACGCACTGCGCTGGGCGGGACAGGACGATCGATAGGTGTGGCAGGACCGACGTGGGCCGTAGTGGTGGGAAGAGGTCCTGCAGTTACCTCCAAACATCTGGGGCCTCCCGGGACCCTCTGCGGGTCGGTGATACCCACAGCTAGAGCCGAACGGTCTGCTAGCCAGGAATTGAAGAGTTTGGTCATCCCTTGGAGAAGAGCCATTGTAGTGGCCCAGATCAGGATAGGGTCCAGAAGGTCCACAAGGATACTGGGGCCTTAGAGAGAAGGGGACAGCATGCTGAGGGAAGTGGTGGTTCCTCGGGCCACTGTAAGGATGATGGTGGAGAAAGCCCTGGCTTTGCTCCGAACTCTGCTGCAGTCTGAACCTCTGGGCCTGCCGCTCGGTCCCTGGGGGAGGCAACCACAGACAAGATGTACCCAATGCTACAGGAGCTAACGGCATAGCTGCAGACATGAATTAGAAATCAAAGGAACACACCCATGATGTTGTGCATGCAGAGGGGGCAGGTGCGGTGCTGCAGCAGCCAGGGGTCCACGCAGTCTTTATGGAACTCATGAGCGCACGATATAATCCTCAAGTGCTGGCACAACAAGGAGAGAGGTGAAGACAGGAGCATCTACAGGGGCTTTAGTGTAGCATCACCTCTCTCACCTGGCCGTCCTGGAACTCCTCCAGGCAGATAGCGCAGACCGGACTTCAGTTGGAGCTGCTGGCGGACCCCCAGGGGGCCCGCTGGTGATGGGGGCCTGAGCAGCCCTGAGAGTTGTAGGTCTTAGTCTCCAGGCGGCTGATGGCCTGCCTGGTCTGTTGGTGAACCGAGTCCTGAACCCACAGGGCAGAACACTTTGACCGGATCCGTCTAATAACTCCGGGTGGACTGATGGTGCAAAGGAATGTGACTCGGACTCACCCAGGTTCTGCTGGACCTGCACTTGTAACGTAGAGCGAAGATGAGGACAATGGTGAGGACGGCCAGGACGATGGTGAGGACGATGCCCATGTCGTAGTGTGGCTGCAAAGGCAAGTGGAGAAGTACAGTGGCCATACACAGCATGGGAACACACAGGTGACGCGTTTGCTGGGTTCTAATTACCCATCGTGGTGGATTCACCATGATCTCGATCCGAACGACGGCCTCCTCGTTCTTGTTGACCAGAGCCATCAGCTCCTCCGCATCGTCAGACTCCACCATCACGACGGGTCGGGGGAGGGAGTCGGCCTCCCGCAGCTGGGCCACGTGGATGGTGTCGGAACCAAGAGGAGGACCACAGACAGACACGGATGTGATGCTTCTGTTCAGAGCTCTGCTCCAGAGGTGCTTCCGGCCAACCCTCCACACTCACCTCAGCGGCAGCGTCGGCATCATCGCTGACGTCGAAGATGACAGCTTGGGCTCCTTTGTCCAAAGCCATGCGAGCCTAAACCATCACACACACACCCACACCCACACCCACACACACACACACACACACACAAACAAACACACACACACACACACACACACACACATTAAAGTCTCACTCTGAGATATAAATACCAAGATACTGCTCAGTGCCTCGGGCCGCCACTAGGGGGCAGTAAGCACACACGTGACATTTCCACAGCAACTTTCAAATCAGGGTCACTTATTTACCGAGTAAATATTTAAACTGTGGGTTTAAATGTTGCCACAGGTCAGTAGAGGTTACGGCCGAGGAGCGGGAAACCAATGGATCTCTCTCCAACAGATGTTGAGAGTGTCAGCGTGGCTCCGTGTGAGCGTGCATGTGAGCGTGCGAGTTTTCACAGTAACCGGCCAGAACGCTCACCTCACGATGGAAATAGAAAAACAGACTCACTTTCATCTCGCCACAGAAATTCAAGTTTCTGGCCCCTGTCCAACCTTAATAAGGATAATCACGTCTTTTAACCCCCTGGCCTTCTCGCCCAGTACCCACAATGCCTAGCAGCAGTCTGCTCGCACCCATATTGAGGACTGGGAAGATCGTACAGACATTTGCTTTTCCTGGTGCTGCCGGGCAGTGTGTCCTTCAATTACCCCCAGCCCTGTTATTAAGCCCTTTTTACGACACGTTAGCATTATACTGCTAATAGCACGGCGTGGTCTGGGAGCTATACGCCCCCCCAGAGGAGCGCCCGTCAGACACCTGTAACCTTCACCTGTGCAGCCAACTAAAAGAGGGAGATGATGGTGGAGAAGATGAAGAGCAAGTTGACATATATAACGAGGGGAGTCGACATATATAACGAGGGGAGTCAACATATATAACGAGGGGAGTCGACACATATAACGAGGGGAGTCAACATATATAACGAGGGGAGTCGACATATATAACGAGGGGAGTTGACACATATAACGAGGGGAGTTGACACATATAACGAGGGGAGTCGACATATATAACGAGGGGAGTTGACATATATAACGAGGGGAGTTGACATATATAACAAGGGGAGTCGACCTATATAACGAGGGGAGTTGACACATATAACGAGGGGAGTTGACATTTATAACAAGGGGAGTTGACATATATAACAAGGGGAGTTGACATATATAACAAGGGGAGTTGACACGTATAACGAGGGGAGTTGACACATATAACGAGGGGAGTTGACATATATAACAAGGGGAGTCGACCTATATAACGAGGGGAGTTGACACATATAAAGAGGGGAGTTGACACGTATAACGAGGGGAGTCGACACATATAACGAGGGGAGTTGACATATATAACAAGGGGAGTTGACATGTATAACGAGGGGAGTTGACACATATAACGAGGGGAGTTGACATATATAACAAGGGGAGTTGACGTATATAACAAGGGGAGTCGACCTATATAACGAGGGGAGTTGACACATATAACAAGGGGAGTTGACATATATAACAAGGGGAGTCGACCTATATAATGAGGGGAGTTGACACATATAACAAGGGGAGTCGACCTATATAACAAGGGGAGTCGACCTATATAACGAGGGGAGTTGACACATATAACGAGGGGAGTTGACGCGTATAACGAGGGGAGTTGACACATATAACGAGGGGAGTTGACACGTATAACGAGGGGAGTTGACATATATAACAAGGGGAGTTGACACGTATAACGAGGGGAGTTGACACATATAACGAGGGGAGTTGACATATATAACAAGGGGAGTTGACATATATAACAAGGGGAGTCGACCTATATAACGAGGGGAGTTGACACATATAACAAGGGGAGTTGACATATATAACAAGGGGAGTCGACCTATATAACGAGGGGAGTTGACAAATATAACAAGGGGAGTCAACCTATATAACAAGGGGAGTCGACCTATATAACGAGGGGAGTTGACATATATAACAAGGGGAGTTGACACGTATAACGAGGGGAGTTGACACATATAACGAGGGGAGTTGACATATATAACAAGGGGAGTTGACATATATAACAAGGGGAGTCGACCTATATAACGAGGGGAGTTGACATATATAACAAGGGGAGTTGACACGTATAACGAGGGGAGTTGACACATATAACAAGGGGAGTTGACATATATAACAAGGGGAGTCGACCTATATAACGAGGGGAGTCGACACATATAACAAGGGGAGTTGACATATATAACAAGGGGAGTCGACCTATATAACGAGGGGAGTTGACAAATATAACAAAGGGAGTCAACCTATATAACAAGGGGAGTCGACCTATATAACGAGGGGAGTTGAAACATATAACGAGGGGAGTTGACAAATATAACAAGGGGAGTCAACCTATATAACAAGGGGAGTTGACCCATATAACGAGGGGAGTTGACATATATAACGAGGGGAGTTGACAAATATAACAAGGGGAGTCAACCTATATAACAAGGGGAGTCGACCTATATAACGAGGGGAGTTGACCCATATAACGAGGGGAGTTGACAAATATAACAAGGGGAGTCAACCTATATAACAAGGGGAGTCGACCCATATAACGAGGGGAGTTGACATATATAACAAGGGGAGTCGACCTATATAACGAGGGGAGTTGACAAATATAACAAGGGGAGTCAACCTATATAACAAGGGGAGTCGACCCATATAACGAGGGGAGTTGACATATATAACGAGGGGAGTTGACACATATAACGAGGGGAGTTGACACATATAACGAGGGGAGTTTCTGAAAGTTAACTTTTGCTGTTATGCTAACGACTACTGATAAATAATGAAATGAAGCCACCTCTCGCTCAGACTGTCACCGTTGCATTGTGGGAAATGTAGTATTGGCCTGTGTAAAACATCTGCGGCCTGTGGGCCGGTTCTAATAATAAATCAATATCATCCCGGGGGCCATAGAAAACCCTCGACCTTGACTCTGACATATGAGCTTTAAATGATTTCTTTTGACTCCCATTTATTTGGCTGTTTGGATATCATCTTTGCTAGGGTGTGTGTGCTCACACGCTCTATGGAACTGGCATAAAGGATGTTAAAATTAGTCTAAATTAGTCTAAATTAGTCTAAATTGAATAAAAATTCATCCATTCATCATTCCCAACAGGTGGTGTTTGATTAGAAACTCTTTCTGAACTCTGGTGCTCTGAAACATCTCCGCTTCCATTTTCAGCTGTTTTTATTCTCAATAACATCAAATCATCCATCCATCCAAATCGTGGTCCTGTTGGACCACCAAAGGACAAACACTTTCCATTCAGCACGGACAAAAAAACCCAAATCCTGTTTAGCAATGAAGCTGTGGGGAGAGTTTGAGGAGCGTTTCTGAGGAACACGCTGCCATATTGGGTCCAAGCTGCTGGGGTTTTGTTGTTTCCAGGTGAATCGGTGGGCAGCGGCGTTACCGCCTGTCTCTGCCCCCCCCCCCCCTCTCCCCGTGGTCATGGTCACGCCGGGCATCTTTACTGGTCCCGTTTTAAACAGGTTCTGTTGGGAACAGGTGTTCTCCAGAACTGTATTTCAGGCTGCTGTGCTGAAGGGCTGTTTTCAGTAGCAATAGAGCCAGAGTGTGCCTGCTCCATATGAACCCCCCCAGGCCGTGCTTTCCTCCTGGCTGAGCCATAATCAGCTCTGGATGGACCGGTTCACGCTTGGACTGAGTCAAGATTTGATAGCTTGACTGATTCTTACCGTTTTGGATCAAACCCCCATCTGCTGATTCCAGGAGATCTTTAAAGGATCTCAGAGCTTCAGATTTATGAAGCCTGCTCAGCCCCCGGCAGCGCTGATGAAACCATTTCATTCCTTCAAAAAAGCAGAACATGAAGCTCCAGAAAAGGTTTTTGGATCAAGTTTCCAACAGAACGAGGACAAGTGGGTAAAAGCGCCACTTTAAAGCCTCCAGGCCTCAGGAAACATCCACCTTTAGGATGCCTGACTTTAGAGGATCGTCGGTTCGCTCCGAGCACAAGAACAAACATGTTTAACCTCAGTCCAAGAACATCTGACCTGAAATGATCAAAAAGCTTCAGCGTAAAAAGATGGTGGAGAGAAAGCTGCTGGGAGGTTCTCAGAAGAGAAGTGGCATTAAAGCCAGCTGGAAGAGTCCAGCCTGCTTCCTGCTCCTCCAAACAGGCGTCTCCACACCAACACTGAGGAACACGGGCTTCTGTTCTTCCTTCTTCTCTTCTGACTATTGTGTGTTTGATGAATGCAGCATCCACTCACTGCCCCCCCCATTTACACTGCTCCTGGTTTCACAATGCTCCTCAGACAGATGCAACCAGAGACACTGATGCCGTCAGACAATAAACCGGAGTGTTGTTGTGTCCGGTTATTAACATGTTCCATGCTTTTCCTTCTGCAACAGTTCATCACACCTGCTCAGGGAAACCTCGGTGTAAAGGAGGTGAAGCCGTGCCTCAGTGACTCTACTTTGCTGTTTTAGAAACTAACAGTTATTAGATGAATATACAGTGTGCACGTACGCGCACACGTGTGTATAAACACTTAATATACGCGTGTGCGTGGATGTAGACTTTTTAGTACTTTGGGTTCAGATACTTTTTAGTATTTTGCAGATACGTGTCTGTATATAAACCAGATCCTCCTGTAATAAAGAACTAAAGGCTGACTGTTGTCACGTGACCTGTCTCCGTCTGTGTCCGATGATGGAACCTGCCTGGAACATCTGGTCCACAGAAAAAGCAAAACAGCTCACAGAACTGGTCCAGTTTAGACCCAAAAATGACAATAAATAATGAAAATGTGTGACGCAGTAGAAAAATGGACGAACTTTCTATTGGTCATTGACAGTTTCAGTCGTCATCAGAATTCATCAGAAATATTGAAACCAACAAACTACACACAGAACCGCAAAGTTTAGAGCTTAAAGGGAGCGACAGGTGAAGATTTAAAGCTCAACGCAGCTGAAGAAGTTCCAAAAAGGAGAAATATCATGTGGTGCTTTACCGCCACCCGGTGGACACGCGTGGAACTGCAGACACTAGTTAAACGCGCTCCGACCCATTCTGACCTCTGCTGCTCCTCCTGGACTCCAGGGCTGCAGAAATATGCTGCTTTTACAAGTCTTTCAAATCTGTCAAGCATCATAAATCTTATTTATTTAACCAGGTTGAATAATGGTGGAGAATGGTGTCCGAAAAGCGTCTTTATTTTAAAGTGAACCAGAACAGTTCGGTCCGCGTTCACAGAGACGCGGAGAGACCTCGAGAGAGTCCAAAACAAGTCCGCTAGGAAAACTCTCAGAAGTAGTCAAGCCACAGAAGTCAGGGTTTGGCGATGAGGCCGAAAACCCTCCGCCGCTGGCAGACGGGAGTTCTGTCCTTAAATCTAACGGGAGATTGAATAGAGACCGCAGGTGCGTGTGTCTGCGGGGCCACTGTGGCTGATGAGCGGCTCCTCCACGCCCCCTGCAGGTAGACACCAGCAACAACGGTCCCAGAAACTGGGAACCCAACAAACCAGTTTTTAAAAGTATTCCTTTCAGACTAAGCAGGAAGACTGAAGACCGACAAGGTGAGTAAACGAAGAGCATTATTGAAAAGAATTGACAGTTGTGTTTGGAGATAAAATCAAGATTTGAAAACATTTTTGTTACTATTGAAGAGCTGCATAGAGCTGAAGAATTCTTGGCTTAAGAAAATTCAACAAGACTTCATATTTAGTTTTAGCACAAAGCATCGTTATACATTATAAATGAAGAGGTCTTATTTAACTTTCTTATAGTCTGGCTTTAGTTATAGTTGAATAGTCTTTCTAAGTGAAGTTTAGTTTATTTTTCTGCTCTTTGCTACTGATCCTAAAAGAACTTTAAACCCTCCCAGAATGCTTTAATGGTAGTAATATATATGCAATAAACCTGTTGATTAGGTTTTAAAAGTGAAAGTATTCTGTTCAGACGAAGCAGGAAGAGCGACATTTTTGTGACAGGTGAAAAGCTCTTAGAGTTATTAGAGTTGTTCAACAGTCCAGGTCACAGCTGGATATTTTGGTATTATTTAAGACAATAAACTTTAAAAATAATTAAATAAATCAACACAGGATCACAGGACACCAACAGGATTTTGGGTTCATGTTGCACGTTTTCTCCCAGTGGTTTATTGTTCTATGTTGTGGAACCACTGTGAAAGAAATGCAGGAGTGGGTGTCATTTCTTTCATCTATTTTAAATAGAGCAGTGATCTTTGAGGACTTGGATCATAGAAATAATTGAAGAGGGGAACAAAGGAGGGGAGGTAAAAAGTCCTGACTAGTATGTTTATGTAGCACCAGATAATTTAGTGGCTGAGCTGAAGACAGTCCTTTCACCATGTTGGCCTGTGGAAAACCAGTGTTGTGGGCCCGATGGACCAGCGTCCCCGTCGTTGCCGGACCACCGTTGGCCACCAGTTGGGTTTTGGGATCAAAGCGGGGGCGTTTCCTGTATCCGGTTCTCCTCACGGATCCATGACTACAACATGTTGCTGCAAGTGCAGAGACGTTTGCTCTGGAAAGAACTTTAGAGCACATTCAGTGCTGCAGGATGAGGGGCTGGAAAAGGTGCCAGTTCTTTTCTCACTGCAGGGAACAGTTAAAAAAGCAGCTTAAACTCTGAAAACATGAAAATTATAGAGACATCATTGATTTATTCATTCAGTTGTAATTCAGAATGGATTAGAAATGTTCCTGTTTGATAAAAATGCAGTGAATTGGGATTATTGAACTCCAACCTCTACAGATTATTTACCTTCATCACAGGCTCATCACTATTTCTGATGTTTCCTCAGGATGGACGAGGACAGAGCAGAGTCCACAGTGCCCAGCTGGGTGTCCCTGAAGAGTGACCGGTCCATAGGTAGATTAATAAACTTCAGAGGTTCAGAGGAAATGTAAGAAAACTAAAGTGTGATGATGTGTTTGTGTGCCAGCTGTTAGTCACATTAACAGCAGCAGGTTGTGAGTTTATTATTGGAGATGTTTAACACTTAAACCTCAGACAGTCATATAGTTACAGACTTAATGTGAATATTGTTGATTAGAAACAAGAATCAGGTTTAAACTGAAAGATGAATTCAGACATAAATGCTGGAACAATATTGAGTCTTGATCAGGTTCTTTCATCCTATAAATCAAAGGACTAATAGAGATGTGTTTCATAGTGAGAGGGGGGAGCACATCCTATCAAACTGGGACCAGTCAGCTCCACCAGGAGAGTCCTCTTGTTCACAATCTGGAAGCAGATCTGGAGATGCTGAAATGAAGCCCAAACAAAGTAAAACTGTTCAATATGAGATTTAATTTGTGATGTCATGAATTTGTAGTTGTGTTGATGATTTATTATAGATGGAAATCATTGGTTTACTTATGTTCAGGAAGTGGTCTGCAGGAGGTGATAGAAGGTCATAAGATGAGTCTGAAGAGAAGATGTGAACATGTGACTGAAGGAACTAATGAAGCAGGAAGTGGAACCCTGCTGAACAAGATCTACACTGAGCTCTACATCACTGAGGGACAAAGCGAGGAGGTGGACACACAACATGAGGTGAGACAGCTTGAGAGAACCTCCAAGAAGAACATCCAGGACACTCCAATCAAGTGCCAGGACATCTTCAAAGTCTTATCTGAGCAACAGAGACACATCAGAGTGGTTCTGACCAACGGTGTCGCCGGCGTTGGAAAAACCTTCTCAGTGCAGAAGTTCAGTCTGGACTGGGCAGAAGGTTTGGAGAACCAAGACATCAGTCTGGTGCTTCCGCTCTCATGGAAGGAGCTGAACTTGATCAGAGATGAGCAGCACAGTCTTCTCTCACTGCTTCATGTTTTCCATCCAACATTACAGAAGATCAGAGCAGAAGATCTGACTGTCTGGAAACTTCTGTTCATCTTTGATGGCCTGGATGAAAGCAGAGTTTCACTGGGTTTCAACAAGCATCAGGTCATCTCTGATGTCACACAAGTATCGTCCGTTGGCGTGCTCCTGGTGAACCTCATCCAGGGGAACCTGCTTCCCTCAGCTCTCATCTGGATCACCTCCAGACCTGCAGCAGCCCATCAGATTCCTCCCTCGTGTGTTGACAGGATCACAGAAGTACGAGGCTTCACTGACTCCCAGAAGGAGGAGTACTTCAGGAGGAGGTTCAGTGATGAAGATCTGTCCAAGAGAATCATCTCACACATCAAGGCCTCCAGGAGCCTCCACATCATGTGTCTGATCCCAGTTTTCTGCTGGATCACTGCTATAGTTCTGGAGGACATGATGACCAGAGACCAGAGAGGAGAGCTGCCCCAAACCCTGACTGACCTCTACTCACACTTCCTGAGGGTTCAGATAAAGAGGAAGAAGCAGAAGTATGGAGGAAAGCAGAGACCAGGGAAACTGACTGACCTCTACTCACACTTCCTGAGGGTTCAGATAAAGAGGAAGAAGCAGAAGTATGGAGGAAAGCAGAGACCAGAGGAACTGACTGAGGCTGATAAAGAACTCCTTCTGAAGTTGGGTCGGCTGGCGTTTGAACATCTGGAGAAAGGAAACATCATGTTCTACTCAGAAGACCTGGAGCAATGTGGACTGGACGTCTCCGAGGTGTCGGTGTACTCAGGAGTTTGTACAGAGATCTTCAAGAGAGAGAGTGTGATCTTCCAGAAATCAGTCTACTGCTTTGTTCATCTGAGCGTTCAGGAGTTTCTGGCTGCCGTCTACATGTTCCACCGTTACACCAGGAAAGACACAGCGGTTATAAATAAGTTCCTAAAATATTCTGAACCAGTCACATCTCTTGATGACTTCCTCAGGAGAGCACTAATGAAATCTCTTGACAGTAAAAATGGCCACCTGGACTTGTTTGTTCGCTTCCTTCATGGTCTCTCTCTGGAGTCCAATCAGAGGATCTTGGGTGGACTGTTGGATCAGACGGAGAACCATCCAGAAACCATCCAGAAGGTCCTCAACAACCTGAAGGAGGTGAACAGTTATGGAATCTCCCCAGACAGAAGCATCAACACCTTCCACTGTCTGATGGAGATGAAGGATCAGTCAGTCCATCAGGAGATCCAAGAGTTCCTGAAGTCAGGGAAGAAATCAAAGAGGGAACTGTCAGAGATCCACTGTTCAGCTCTGGCCTACCTGCTGCAGATGTCAGAGGAGGTTCTGGATGAGCTGGACCTGCTGCAGTACAACACCTCATATGAGGGACGACGTCGCCTGATTCCAGCTGTGAGGAACTGCAGGAAGGTCGTGTAAGTAAAGATTTCTGGGGCCGGACATCGGCGTTTAAATCAAGCGAGTGGATCATGTCAGGTAGCAATACCCCCTCCAGTGGTCATTCCTTCAATTCTTTATCTCCATTGCAGCGTCCATAAATTAAAAACAACAACAATTCATCCAGAAATGTTCAACACTGGCTGGATATAAGTTCAAAGGTCAATCCAGACAAACCAACATAAGGCAGGAATAATAGGAGCCACAAGTTAACTGACTATCATGAAATTACTGTCATGTCATTAAATCACTTTTGTTTGTTTGTTTACATCGTATTCTAACGACAGAAAAACACATTTTAACTAATGACACGTGACTATTTTGCTTCATTTGTTCAACGTAAAAACAGCCGGCCTCGTTGGTTTAAATGGGTGTTTTAGGTCTTTGTGGCGGTTCCGTTTGGAGCCTTTATGTGACCCACAAAGTTGTTTGAGCCTTTCCACACCCGTTAGGGGGCAACTTCATCACTAGCAACAAAAGGTGCAGTGAAAATGATTTGAAGGGAAACAGGCAGATAGAACAGAAGCTGAGGGCAATCGATGCAACCAGAGACTCTGATGTCATCGATCGGATCACTGAATTAAGACTTGACGCACCATCGTACAAATTGGATGAAATGCAAAATATCCAAAGAGCCGATAGACAGATAAAAAGATGCACGTTTCTTTAAACCATTTGCTATAATCATTTTAAATATTGAGTAATTATGAGCTGTTCTAAAATAAGACAAATGTTGAGAATAATTCAGTTGCATTTCAGATCTGATGGTCGTTCAAACTGTTGCTCTACGGTGTTGAATTTAGCTTTTCCAGGAAATGAGCTACATTTGTGTTGAGGTAGATTCTCAGATAAGTTGATTAGAAATCCCAAAGTTTGACTCACTATTTTTGTTTCATACACAACAGACTGTCTGATAGTTTTCTTTCAACGAGTCATTGTGAAGTTGTGGCCTCAGCAATGACGTCAAACCCTTCTCATCTACGGGAGCTGGACTTAAGCGGGAACCAAAGCCTGACAGATGCCGACGTAAAGTTACTGTCTTCTGCAATGATGCATCCAAACTGCAGACTGGAGACGCTCAGGTCAGGAGGCCTCTGCTGGTCTTTTCTAAATTTCTTTACATTTTCTGCTTTTCTCTTCATTTTCATATTTAGAAATGTGTTTTTATTTGCCCCATTTATTCTTTTTCCAGGCTGTCACACTGCAGGTTATCAGAGATCAGCTGTGACTCTCTGGCCTCGGCGCTGAGGTCCAATCCCTCCCATCTGAGGGTTCTGGACCTGGTTGAGACCGAGCTGAAGGATCCAGCAGTGAAGCTGCTCTGTGGTTTTCTCCAGGATCCTCTCTGTGAGCTGGAGACGCTCAGGTCAGTCAGAGATGATCCAGTACTTTCCCAGGTGTAACTAGTTAGACAATAACTGTTTCCATGTTTGATCTTTTTTATAAACGTAGTGTTACAGTTCTCAGAAAAAAGACCACACAGGACAGATTTGCAGTATTAAATTGGTTGTGGAAATCTGTCCCATGTGAGGATGGTCATCAATGACTAGAAAGGAAGTATCAGTTGTAGATTTGTCTTGTTTTATTTTAGGCTGGCCACAAAACCGCCCAAACATTCAGACCAATCAAAAATGGTTCTTCCTGTCTTTTAAAGATCAGAAGGAAACCTAGAAACCCCAAAAAGAAAGCTGCTGCAGTGTGCCATGCCCCTTCTCTCCTGAGAAAAGCCATCCCAAAAAAGAGAAAAGCCCAAGTGTGAAGTGAGCACCCTGTTAAACCTTGGTACCGAAAGCCTGCAGTCATTCTCATCTTAGGTGGCTTCATTCCAGCCAGAAGCCCAAACCTGCCTCCCTCTTAAAGGGGCAGCAGGTCAGTCCAACCACAGAAACCTTCATGAAGATCTGAAGCTTTCAGCATCCACAATTGTTGCACCTCACTTCCATTGGAGTCCAAATCAGAGTCAACAAGTTGATTCTACACCGATTCTACACAATGCAACCATTTTACAAAGGTTTCCATCCATAAGTTTTCACACATTTTTATATGAATCTGTTTGTTCATCGCCTCCTTCTGTTGTGATGGTCATTAAAGAAAATGACCTTATTGGAGTTTTTCTCCTCACAAATATGACTTTCTATGAACGATGCAATAAATGCAGCTTGCAATCTAAGACAATATGGAAGTATGTGTATATAATAGTAGTGGAAGGAGCTCATAAAATAATACATTTGCTCTTCTCATCGAATCTTTCTATGTTATTAAAGAAAAACCTGCTCTTAGTCAACAACATCTAAGACATCAACCAAAAATCCTAATTTTATATAATCTAATATAAAACAGTAGAGAAGACTCTTTCTGCAGAGACACTGGTGGCAGGAATGCAGAAGTATCACCTGCTCAACTTGGAAGGTGGAGCAGAAACCACCAGCTGAGAAGGTCCTCAGCGAGAGGAAGTGGTGGAGAACCATGAAACTTGCTAAGCTCCACCTCAGCTCCAGAGACGGGCTGAGCTGGAGCTGTGGCACCAGGTATCGCCCAGAAGAGCCTCCAACAAACAAGCTCTTCTCTTGGGAGGAGAGGGCTTTGAATCTCAGCTCAGTGTGCTTGTCTCTAGTAGGTGGCAGCTGCACCTTTTCCTGAGCTCCTTGTTGATGCCCTGAGGGGAATTGATGCTCCTGCAATGTTTTCTGGCAGCATTGAGCTTGCAGTGGGGCAATCAAACACACTGTGGGGGGGCTCTCTTTCCTTCTCTCATCTGGAGAACAAGTGACACCAGCTGCCCATCATTGTTGGAGAAATGTGCAGTCAGGGGAACGATGCGTCCAGACTATAGCCACCCTTCCAGCATCCAGCAGTGTCTAAAACCTTTGATTTGGTTTCACCAGAGAGTGTAGGGATTGCAGGGTCGCTGCAGCATCGCCCACAAGCTGTCAGGAGTGGGTCGCTTTGTCCCAACTCCTGACAAGAGTTGAGTGCTATTGAGAAATGTGGTCTCACAAACCTGGAAGGTATTTTGACCCACACACACTTTACATACGCTGTAGATCTGGTCCAACCACCCTGAAAGAACCCAAAATAGGAACATACGGCAGATAAGCCGGTGCAGGACCAGAGGTTTGTTGCTTTTAAGCTGTGTTTTGCTCTGGTACATGTTGATTTTTATTTGTCTTCTCTCAAAATAATTGTTATTTTAGACTAAGTGGCTGCAGTTTATCAGAGACCAGCTGTGATTCTGTGGCCTCAGCTCTGAGGTCCAACCTCTCCCATCTGAGGGTTCTGGACCTGAGCTTCAACACGTTGCAGGATTCAGGAGTGAAGCGGCTCTGTTCTGGACTGGAGAGTCCAAACTGTAAACTGGAGAGGCTCAGGTCAGTCTTCATTTTTCTACCTATATACCAGCTGCTAAGATGGTGAAGTGAGGCTTGTTCTCAACACTGCTGTGATGCACCACATTAAAAAAATTCCTTGGAATATCGTGAATTCAGGTCTGACCCAACTAAGAACTAACGTAGGTTTAGTACTGACGCAGATAACATGCAGACCTGCACCGTATAACCTCATCCTGCATTTTTCAGATTGATTAACTGCACCTTAACAGAGATCAGCTGTGACTCTCTGGCCTCGGCGCTGAGGTCCAATCCCTCCCATCTCAGAGAACTGGACCTGAGTGGGAACCAGCTGGAGGATCCAGGGGTGAAGCTGCTCTGTGGTTTTCTCCAGGATCCTCTCTGTGAGCTGGAGACTCTCAGGTCAGTCAGAGATGATCCAGTACTTTCCCAGGTGTCACTAGTTAGACAATAAATGTTTCCATGTTTGATCTTTGTTATAAACGTAGTGTTACAGTTCTCAGAAAAAAGACCACACAGGACAGATTTGCAGTATTAAATTGGTTGTGGAAATCTGTCCCATGTGAGGATGGTCATCAATGACTAGAAAGGAAGTATCAGTTGTAGATTTGTCTTGTTTTATTTTAGGCTGGCCACAAAACCGCCCAAACATTCAGACCAATCAAAAATGGTTCTTCCTGTCTTTTAAAGATCAGAAGGAAACCTAGAAACCCCAAAAAGAAAGCTGCTGCAGTGTGCCATGCCCCTTCTCTCCTGAGAAAAGCCATCCCAAAAAAGAGAAAAGCCCAAGTGTGAAGTGAGCACCCTGTTAAACCTTGGTACCGAAAGCCTGCAGTCATTCTCATCTTAGGTGGCTTCATTCCAGCCAGAAGCCCAAACCTGCCTCCCTCTTAAAGGGGCAGCAGGTCAGTCCAACCACAGAAACCTTCATGAAGATCTGAAGCTTTCAGCATCCACAATTGTTGCACCTCACTTCCATTGGAGTCCAAATCAGAAGTCAACAAGTTGATTCTACACCGATTCTACACAATGCAACCATTTTAAAAAGGTTTCCATCCATAAGTTTTCACACATTTTTATATAAATCTGTTTGTTCATCGCCTCCTTCTGTTGTAATGGTCATTAAAGAAAATGACCTTATTGGAGTTTTTCTCCTCACAAATATGACTTTCTATGAACGATGCAATAAATGCAGCTTGCAATCTAAGACAATATGGAAGTATGTGTATATAATCGTAGTGGAAGTAGCTCATAAAATAATACATTTGCTCTTCTAATCGAATCTTTCTATGTTATTAAAGAAAAACCTGCTCTTAGTCAACAACATCTAAGACATCAACCAAAAATCCTAATTTTATACAATCTAATATAAAACAGTAGAGAAGACTCTTTCTGCAGAGACACTGGTGGCAGGAATGCAGAAGTATCACCTGCTCAACTTGGAAGGTGGAGCAGAAACCACCAGCTGAGAAGGTCCTCAGCGAGAGGAAGTGGTGGAGAACCATGAAACTTGCTAAGCTCCACCTCAGCTCCAGAGACGGGCTGAGCTGGAGCTGTGGCACCAGGTATCGCCCAGAAGAGCCTCCAACAAACAAGCTCTTCTCTTGGGAGGAGAGGGCTTTGAATCTCAGCTCAGTGTGCTTGTCTCTAGTAGGTGGCAGCTGCACCTTTTCCTGAGCTCCTTGTTGATGCCCTGAGGGGAATTGATGCTCCTGCAATGTTTTCTGGCAGCATTGAGCTTGCAGTGGGGCAATCAAACACACTGTGGGGTGGCTCTCTTTCCTTCTCTCATCTGGAGAACAAGTGACACCAGCTGCCAATCATTGTTGGAGAAATGTGCAGTCAGGGGAACGATGCGTCCAGACTATAGCCACCCTTCCAGCATCCAGCAGTGTCTAAAACCTTTGATTTGGTTTCACCAGAGAGTGTAGGGATTGCAGGGTCGCTGCAGCATCGCCCACAAGCTATCAGGAGTGGGTCGCTTTGGTCCAACTCCTGACAAGAGTTGAGTGCTATTGAGAAATGTGGTCTCACAAACTTGGAAGGTATTTTGACCTACACACTTTACATACGCTGTAGATCTGGTCCAACCGCCCTGAAAGAACCCAAAATAGGAACATACGGCAGATAAGCCGGTGCAGGACCAGAGGTTTGTTGCTTGTAAGCTGTGTTTTGCTCTGGTACATGTTGATTTTTACTTGTCTTCTCTCAAAATAATTGTTATTTTAGCCTATGGGACTGCAGTTTATCAGAGACCAGCTGTGATTCTGTGGCCTCAGCTCTGAAGTCCAACCGCTCCCATCTGAGGGTTCTGGACCTGAGCGACAACAAGTTGCAGGATTCAGGAGTGAAGCGGCTCTGTTCTGGACTGGAGAGTCCAAACTGTAAACTGGAGAGGCTCAGGTCAGTCTTCATTTTTCTACCTATATACCAGCTGCTAAGATGGTGAAGTGAGGCTGTTCTCAACACTGCTGTGATGCACCACATTAAAAAAATTCCTTGGAATATCGTGAATTCAGGTCTGACCCAACTAAGAACTAACGTAGGTTTAGTACTGACACAGATAACATGCAGACCTGCACCGTATAACCTCATCCTGCATTTTTCAGATTGATTAAGTGCAGTTTATCAGAGATCAGCTGTGACTCTCTGGCCTCGGCGCTGAGGTCCAATCCCTCCCATCTCAGAGAACTGGACCTGGGTCAGAACCAGCTGAAGGATTCAGGAGTGAAGCTGCTCTGTGGTTTTCTCCACTTTCCAAACTGCCGACTGGAAACTCTGAGGTAAACACCATTCTCAAAAATGTCCATTATTCCATCCGAGGGTCCTCACACTTTCTGAGTGTGTGTGTTGTGCCCAGTTCCTTCAGGAGGGAGGGCCACACGGGGACCACTTATTCATGATAAATTGATTTAAGGACAATGAAAAAGCCCACAGATGGTAACCAAAATTAGACAAAACTAGGTGAGGGTGCCTGGTAGACACCAGCCAACGAGGAGGGAGATGGTGAGGGAGACAGGAAGTCATCTAAGACAGGTTGTGCCTTTAAAGATGAGCCACAGGTGAGATGGATCTCCATGATGAGATGGGAGGGAAAGAGGTGGGGAGAACCTGGGAAGAGTGAGGGCCAGAACAATATAGATTCTCCTTTGGAACAGTGCAAACCTGAGAGGTTGGAATTGTGGTAATTACATATTACTATCATTTTTTAACCTGTAACTAAATTAAATATTTACAGATCATGCCTTTGATTAACCTTTCAGATGAATACTGGTTTCACTTATAACCTTATAAAAGTTTCCCTTCTTTATTTAGATTAAGGTACTGCAGCTTATCAGAGATCAGCTGTGGCTCTCTGGCCTCGGCGCTGAGGTCCAATCCCTCCCATCTCAGAGAACTGGACCTGAGTCAGAACCAGCTGAAGGATTCAGGAGTGAAGCTGCTGTCTGATCTCGTAGAGAATCCAGACTATGGGCTGGAGACATTGAGTCATTTCTGGTTGTAGCCAGTCAACTCCCGCTCATCTGCTGCATCACTCACTGACCACTGGTGAAGAGCATCTGTGGAAACATCTGCCGTCTACTCCCTCCATAGATGAAAAATTCAGTTTTTAAAAAGCGCTGGTGGACTTTCAGGAGATCAGTCGATGGTCGACAAAGCAGAAGCAGCTTCTCCTTGAAGTTAAATTAGTTCCTGGTATCACACAATGCATCTTTATAAAGTTCTAAATGGCTCCTCGGCCACTCTTAGAAGCATGGAAACATTCTCTTAATTGTCTCTTCAAATGTCTGTATTATACGTTACTATTTTACATCATGCCTTCAGAATCTTTAGGGTTTAGTATTTACTGTCTCTGTGACATGGAGCATTGGAATATTTCAGCTGCAGCCAGCAAAAACCCATCAGAATGACGGCTATCGGTGGGAACCACAGGTCATTTGACTTTAGTCTGTCTGTTCAATGTTATAGGATTTATTGCAATCTAATAAAAACTATGAATAAATGTGGGAAATAGGAAATAAAAAGAAGCAAAATGACCAAATAAAACTCCCACGAATACTGTAAATTTAAAGATGTCAAGAATGGAATATCATCTTAAATGGAATCAAACATAAAGTGAAAAGGCCTCCTTTAAGTTTACTGCAAAAATAAACACAAAATCAAGAGCGACACGCACCAGAAACGTCTCATTCTCTCTTCTGTCTCCACTCATTCTTTTATATTCTCTTAAGATAATGGGGACGGGGTCGTGTGATAACAAAACAACCTAATTGGGGACTATATTTTTGTTGCAGGAACTTTGGCTCTTCAGAAGTTTCTATGTTGGCTTCCACAGATTGTGCATCCACTAGAAACTCAGTGTTTTTGAGGAACTACCAGGAGTGGCTGGAGTGGAGCCCAATGACGCTATAGCTACATATAGCTACATATAGATCACCGTTATCCTCAACCCAAAAGACCACCAGTTGGCGCAGCAATACTAAAGATAGGAGGTTGTGGTTGTTGCGCAGGCGCGGAGTGATATCACGCACAAACGTGCCCTATGTTCTATATACCGTATGTTCGCGACCAAAGGGCGCACCGTATTAAAAGGTGCAGCCTCAGTTACGGGTGCTATTTCTGTATTTAACACATACATCAGGCGCTCCGGATTATAGGGCGCGGGCATGGTAAAACATACCGCTACCATAGCTTAAAACATGCATGCTAGCGCGTATTTAGCAATTTTGCAAAAGCCGGCAAGTCGAACAACCAACAACAATGTTTCCAAAATTAAAATTTTGGTATTTTTCGTATTTTGTTATTAAACCCCGGAGGGCTGAAGCAGGACCGCTGTTAAAAATGTATCAGTCCGCGCTTCCAGTTCTGGTGCAACGTCCAGTTCTAAATGTATGAATCCGCGTATTGACCTTTCAACGTCCCATCAGTAAATGGAGAGATTTGGATATAGTCCACCTGAGGTGGTGTTTTTAGAGCTGTTCTTAACAACTTTCTCTTTGCCTGATAAGAGGTCCAAACATTATTTCACTTCCCTATAAAATACTCTAAAATTTGCCATTCAAGATCAGATACCACCAGGTATAATTCATCCTCTAAATTTTCACAATTTCTTATTCTGTCAGGCTGTTTTTAAACCTTTGGCAACATCAAATAAAGTACTCAACTGGTATTATGTCAGGCTGGTTTACATCCCATTAAAGAAGCCAGCAGAAATAAAGCACAACAGTTACACAGACTACGCACAATAATATAGAGGAAATAAAAAACAGTACTGAGATGGGTTTGTGTCACTTTAGTAAAATCAAAGCATTTTTCTTTATGTGCCAGCAATGAACACAATCTAAGAAGTCTTTGAAACTAAACATATGGAGCTCCTATAGAACAAACTAAAGATTTGTTGTTATTAAGATAAAGAAATGCAACATTTCCCCCAGAGAAACGATGGGGATGGAAAAAGCCCTGGCTGTGTGTGTGCATCACAGCAGGCGTGGGTTCTCCTCTCTGGAGTCATGCGGGGCTCCTTTGAAGGGCAGATGAGGAGGTTGGTTACAGATTCCCCTCAGAAAGATGATTACGGTGCCAAAGGTCATCACCGGGGTAACCAGGAAGAGGCAGAGTGGGTCTACTGTACGAGCGATGCCGCTCCAGTTATCCTTCTGCTGTCAGGACCAGACATTTACGCCACTTTTGATCTTTTTAAATCAGACTTTGGGTTGAGGACTCTGTTTGAACCCTCTGAGCTCATTGTGGTCGTTCTTGTTGCGCATGTGTTTAATGATGTGGTGGCTCCATCCACAGCCGGCTTGATCTCTGGTACAGCTGATGGCTCCTCCCTCTTCTTGTGGTTTCACAGCTCCACACAGACACCAAAGCTCAGAACTCAAATGAAGCTACTGATGCTTCTATATCTCATGTGTTTAAATGTTTCTGGAAACGTCCTGGCAGCGTGTGTGACTCGGGTCACCAGTCCGTGTCTCCCAGACTGTTTCTCAAACATCAGCTCACTGCGGGACTTCACACTGTCGTACTCCTCAGCCGAGGCAATGGAGCCCACTGAGCTGGATCGCCGCGGTAACGCTCCATCCCAGTACGGCTCTGCCTCAGCAGGGCGGGACATGCGCAAGATGAGGGGTAATCGCTGGAGGAAGAGCTGGCAGAAAAAGAAAACAGGATTTGGAACACTGATACTGATGTGTGTATGTGTGTGTGTGTTATAGTGGAAAAACCACATGTTCATATATCCTCTGTCATATGTTATTAAGTCACATGTTCATATATCCTCTTTCATATGTTATTAAGTCATATGTTCATATATCCTCTTTCATATGTTATTAAGTCATATGTTCATATATCCTCTTTCATATGTTATTAAGTCACATGTTCATATATCCTCTTTCATATGTTATTAAGTCACATGTTCATATATCCTCTTTCATATGTTATTAAGTCACATGTTCATATATCCGCTTTCATATGTTATTAAGTCACATGTTCATATATCCTCTTTCATATGTTATTAAGTCATATGTTCATATATCCTCTTTCATATGTTATTCAGTCATAGGTTCATATATCCTCTTTCATATGTTATTAAGTCACATGTTCATATATCCTCTTTCATGTTATTCAGTCACATGTTCATATATCCTGATGTTCATCTGTTCAACAAAGGGACAACAGGATGTGTGTGTCTTACCTGTTTGGTCCACTCAGACATGACGTGCGTGCTCGGCGTCCTGAAGTGGAGGTTGAGGACGACCACACAGTTCAGCACCACCACCGTCACCACCACCATGATGAACATCAAATATCTTCAACACACAAACACACTCAGATGTTTTCCATTTTTTAAATCTCAGCCGGTTGTCACCTGGTTCTGCAGCCCTAATGTATATATAGTTTGGAGAAGCAGAATATATCTGATTCAGAGTTAAAGTGATGTGGAGTAAATGGTGCGTTTACCTACTTCACAATAAGAGGAACGGACGTGGATGTTTCTGGAGCCTTTGAGAGATCAAGAGTAGGAAGACAGACTGAGCGAGCAGCACCGAGATGGACAGTGTCATCTTCTCACCACCTACACACACAAACACACACATTTTTATTATCCTTTTTAAAATATATTCAAAAATCTGTTGGGGAGCTAATTAATGTTTCTCGATTAATGGCGGCCTCTCAGCTCCGCCCACTACCGATGTTTGCTGCTTTATTAGCTGTGTTGTCCCGTGCTGACGTGATATTCAGCTATAATGTCTGATTCTTTGGGTGCTGTTGAAGGTTAACTCAGTTCATGTAGTTGTGATTCTGAAAAGGTCCCAGACTGTTAATCTGCCTGACGCTGGCTTCAGTACGTTCTGTGACTCTGCACTGACTGTCTGCGGGCAGGTAGTAGACCAGCGAGGCCAGGAAGGAGATGAGCACGCAGGGGATGATGATGTTGACCACGTAGAAGAGAGGTTTGTGTCTGATGACCAGGTAGAAGGTGATGTCCTGATGCTTGTTGCTCTCCATGGGAATGTGTTTGTAGGTGTTTCTCTTGGCGGGTCGGTGGATGATCTCCCACTCACCATTCTCTGTTGGTCAAAGCCAGAGTTCAGACACAAGTGATGAAGTTATGACTGTCAGTCTGGTTGGAGCTGCAGCCAGTCTGAAGGCTCAGGCTCTGGGGAAAACCACTTCTCTGCATGTATCAACAGCATCCAGTACACTGAAAGTCCCCAACAAGCTCCAGGACTGTATGCAGTAAAAAATAAAAATGAATGGAAATTAATCTTTACTTGGTTACCTGTAAAGATTGCAGGATCAATAATGATCCATTCAACCGTCCACTTGGTTTCAATGACTATGTCTTCCTTCAGGAGCAACCTGATCTCTTTGGCATTGTACGTTAGAGAGCTGCAAGGCAACATGGGAAATGCAGTTCAGAATTTAAAAAGCCTGTTTTCCTACTGGGAGAGTTTAGCTGCACCGTGCATTTTATTTTTGCACCTTTTTCTCCTCTCATATGTGTTTAGATTCTATAAAATCTTGACCCAGCTCAGTTTAAACCATCATGTCAGAGTTTGTCTGCGTTTCAAACAACAATGAAAAATCCTGCCCGTGCATACGTGAATTTGAGCGTGCAGTCCTGCCAGTCAAAGGGGAAATATTTGACGCTGATGGAGCAGGACGATCTGAAGATGGCGGGTGGTGACCAGTAGCAGAGACCTGTTGAATCTCTGCACAAAGGTGGACCTAATTGGACCTAAGCCCAGAATAAGTGCAAATATTCCCAACGCAAATGCAACCAAAATACAGCAAATTATGCTTCATTTCATTGATGAGTTGTCTTAAATTATAAAGTAACAATTTGGAGCAAAGGTTTTAGAGGTCTGGTTTGTGTCCTTTCATCGGTTGTTGATGGAGAAATATTGGTGAATTGCTGGCCTATTCTAACGCATCACAAATGATTTCATTATCATTTGAACACTGGACAAGTGTGTTCAAAAGAAGGAAAAGTTTCTTGGAATCATTAGATAAACTCAGGGCTGTGATATAAAACCTTAGCTGCATTTTTTGGACACATTTCCTGATGCATCAGTGATTTTAAAGATAAAGAGCGTATCATAAAAACATGTCATGTATGTTCTAAACCATCTTTCCTCTAGTTCTCAGTAGCTTAAACAGCAAAAGATATCGATGAGATTAAACACATGTAAACTCACCGCTCACCTCTAGCATAAATTTAGATTATTCCGGATTATTATTCTACGAATAGTTTAAATAAAAGTTCACAGCTGGAGCTCCCGTAAATGAGGAATTACATGTTCAAACGAAATATTGGGCAAAGATAAATGGTCTTGTTCTGGAATCAGAGGCACAAAAGAGTGTCAGAGAGCCATGGTTTAATGTTGCCCCAGAACCTGCCACGTGTGTGTTTAGTGGATCCAGAGAGTTGAAATGGAACCTTCTGAACTTCAGTCAAGGTTTTAGATAAAGTCTGTGTTTGAATCACGGTTTCAGTCCAGGCGTCAGGTTACATAGGACAGGAGCAGCGGGCCGTTCAGCCTGCCACCACTAGGGGGCTTCCAGGAGGCGTCTCCATGCACCAGCGCACTGTTGCTCCTCTGTTTCAAGCTGATCCCAAACGCTCTCCCCCCACAGACGGCCAGGGAGCGAGGAGCCGTGGTGGTCAGGGAGCCCTGGGTGGAGCAGGACGACCACGGGAAGGTCAAGTACGCCATCATTCAAACGGTACGTCAGGAGGAACACACATCAAAGTGGAAATGTGTGTTGGACACACATCTGTGTGTTTTCCGCAGTATGGGGACACAACGCACACCCTCATCGAGTACCTCGGCCCCTACACAGGCCTTTTCCTGCCAGGCTACAAAGAGCCTCTGTACAAGGATCCTCTGTTAGCAAAACTGTGAGTCACATCCAAGGATTAGAGCTAACTGGCTGCAGCTCTTTTCTCTGTGGGCTAACCCAAGATGACCCTTCCTCTCTCTCCGGTAGGCCCCCCGCAGGCCTGCGCTTTATCGATCACATTGTGGGAAATCAGCCAGATGATCAAATGGTGCCCGTCACAGACTGGTGAGCGCACGTCCTCCATGAGGGTCAAAGGTCGTCCCCTGCTCAGCTGCTGGTGTTTACTGCTAACGTTCTCAGAGCCATGTTAGACATCCTTGGACATCTGATGCCACAAGACCTCTTTACACTGAAACTACGTTTCATGACTTTTATTTTGACTCTTTCATTTCAAAACCAATGGAGTGAAATAAATGGGTTCAATCAACACCTCACCATCAGACAGGACCACATCAAGGCCAACGCGCTTGTTTTTAGTGTCACATTTAAGCCTCGAAGCAGAAAATAAGGTTGTCCTCACACTCTTTTCCCCCTCAAATTCCAGGTATCAGAAATGTTTGCTGTTCCATCGGTTCTGGTCCATAGACGATAAACAGATCTACACGGATTACAGTTCGCTGAGATCCATCGTCGTGGCTAATTATGAAGAGACCATCAAGATGCCCATCAATGAGCCGGCCGTGGGGAAAAGGATCTCACAAATCCAGGTGAGTTTCTTCCTTTTGGAACTGCTTGATTTTCAACTCTACACAAGAGCAATATGTGGACCAGCGTCCCGCCTGGTTTCAGCTGTCCTGTGTCTCTGTCCTCACAGGAATACGTGGACTATAACGGAGGACCGGGCGTGCAGCACATCGCCCTCAACACCTCGAACATCATTGAAGCTGTGAGGCTCCTGATACAGATGCTTCCCTCTCAAATCTGCAAGTGAAGACAAGCATGCTGCCTTTTATCTTTGAGCCAGATAGTGAACCTGCGTGCCCGAGGGATGGACTTCCTTTCAGCACCTGACACCTACTACGACGACCTGCGGCAGAAGCTCAAAACGGCAAAGATCAAGGTGGAGGAGGACCTCGATGTTCTACAGGTGAGCACATGTGGGGAGAGAGTAAAGGTTCCACTCTTTTCACTCGTCTACCCGCCTGTAAACCTTCTCTTTCTTTTCAGAAACTGAGAATCTTGGTTGATTTTGATGACAAGGGCTACCTCCTTCAAATCTTCACCAAACCCATGCAGGACAGGCCAACCCTCTTTCTGGAGGTCATCCAGCGGAAAAACCATTTTGTAAGTGGTTCTGAGGATAATCACTGTGCACGTGCGATGGGATATATCAGGCTCTGGTCATATTTCTTGCCTTGAACCCCTTTAAGAAGTTGGGCCAGGACACCTGGTCACCCAGTGTGAGCAGAATAAAAGTCACCCACTTGGAAAAGGCCCGTAAATCTGTCACAGGTACAGATTAAAAGGCTACACCGGGAGGGGGATCTTTGGATCAGGCCCTGTGGCACTCCACTTATACCCCCATCCTTCCTGTCAGAACAGGCATGTTGTCAATCTCCAGTCTTTCACGACATGAAAGTTAGAAAGCAATGCTGGAGCTCAGTGAAGCATCTGTCAGAGCCCTTTGAACGTAGCTCCTTCTGTGAGAAGAGGAGGGTTCTTGGTTCAAGTCCCATTGCAGACAAAACATGGAAGGTGTTCTGGTCGTAGAGCCAGTATACCTTCAGAGAACTGCCCAGGTACCCTTGAGCAAGGCACCGAACCCACAAATGCACACGTAGGGCCCTGCGATGAGCTGGCGACTGACCAAGGGGGGGACCTGCCTTCACCCAAGGGGGGACCTGCCTTAACCCAAGGGGGGGACCGGCCTTCACCCAAGGGGGGACCTGCCTTCACCTAAGGGGGGACCTGCCTTCACCCAAGGGGGGGACCTGCCTTCACCCAAGGGGGGACCTGCCTTCACCTAAGGGGGGGACCTGCCTTCACCTAAGGGGGGACCTGCTTTCACCTAAGGGGGGGACCTGCCTTCACACATACATGCTCCCTCCCCGTGACCCCGAAAGGACTAAAGTGGGGAAGAAGATGAGACCAAATGGTTCATTTTCTGACCATTTTCACTTTTTGATCTGTGTATAATTTCACAAGTTTTGAGGAAATTTTCCACCAGGTTTCAGATTTGAATCCCAGATTTTAGAATTGCATTCAAACTGTCTGAAATGTTTATGTTCACATTAAGATAAATCAGATTAAACCCATTTGTCAAGCCTGCTCTAAATACTCATCTCAGAATGGACTAGAATAGACTGTGAATACAAGAGGCTGCTTTATTTCCTATTTGTGTGTTTGTGGCTGTTCTAGGGCTTTGGAGCTGGAAACTTCAAGTCCCTCTTTGAGGCCATTGAGAAGGACCAAGATGCTAGGGGAAACCTCACAGTGCTGACACACCAAGGGCAGACCAAAGGCTTCCAGTGATCCCCCTACGGCTGCTGAACCTTACGTAGATTGTTATATATGGCCACATATTTCAGATGCAGTCAGCAGCTTCCCGCAGACCCATTCTGCATATGGAGTGTCGACTATCTATCTCTGTGCTCCCAGATATACTCTGAGGTGTCTGCTGATTTTATGCTGCCCAGCTAAATAAAGTTATGCTTGTTCATGTGGGTAGCCATGTGTGTTTGGGACAGTTGAAATGTATGCTTACATTGTTGCCAGGAGACAGCTGAGGAGGCTAAATGTGAAACTCAGCATGCTGTGATCAACTGGACTCAGACAAATATTTAAGCCAGCCGCTCTACCACCCTCATGCCCAGTGATGACAGGAGTGAAGGAGTTTGAAGTTGGCTTGAAGTGAGGGATGTTGAAAAAAGCCAGGTTTTCTGATCTACCAAGTAAATAACCCATTCACCTAGGTTCACACTTGCCTTGGTAAAAACCAGTTTCTGCCTGGGACGACAGGAAACCCGGCTAGTTTGGACCGGGTTATGGCACACCCTGTTTAGACACCATTGCCAGAATGGTTCCCTCAGCCTTGAGTCTCTGGTCTAGGTCTGCATCCATCACATGGGAAAAAGTCTCAATCCACCAGAAGTGTTTCCTAAGGAAATCTGGGTCTGGGTGAGGCCTTGATGACAGGTGAACCTGGAAGAATGCCCCCACTGTGGAACGGTTGAGCGGACAGATTTAGGGACAAAAAGCCACTGGAGTAGAGTTGTTGGTTGCACCTCCAAAACCTTCTTGTCCATTTTCCAGGAAGCACCTCCTCAATGCAGTAGTGAGGCAGGATGGAACCAGGTTCTGAGCTGGAAAGGTCCGGGAAAACCGGCAAGACAGGACACCCGGCTTGATGTTACTGGAACCTGGGCAGTACATGAGAGAGAATTTAAAACAGGCTAGAAAGAGCACCCACCGAGCTTGCTGGAGGTTTACCCACTTAGTGTTCCTAAGGTAAGACGGGTCCTTGTGGTTGGTCCACACCACTAATGGCTAGATGGACCCCTCCAGCAAGAGTCTCCTGCAAAGCTATGACAACCACGAGTAAGTCTATATTCCCCACATTGTAGTTTACCTTCAACGTAGCCTGTAGAAGATGTATCTCTGTAGAAGATGCAGAGATGGAGCTTTTGGTAGTCATGCGGTGAGAGAAAAGCATCTTGTCCACAAAACTGGCGACCGGGATCCGGGTGTGAAAGGATGGGGAGCGGAGCTAAACCGTGTCCTCATCGGACCACTGGAAAGTGAAGAACCAAAAAGGGCAGTCTTGGAAAGGGGCAACAGTCCAAGTTAATCCAGAGGTGCGATCCTTTGAGGACATTCTTATCCTGCGGGAAGTCTAGTCAGCGAAGTGATGCTAGTCTCTTTAAGTGAAGGTAGGGGGGAGTAGTGACCTCAAGAGGGATAAACAGGTGGATTCATCTGGATGAATCCTTTACAACTTTAACAAGGAGCGAAAAAAAATCAGAGCAGGACATTTTATTTCAAAATAATTTATTTGCATATAATTGGAATGAAGACAGGTTCATATATCTGTGATGGCACTGGTCAGATTCCATATAGAAACATTCAGTCTATACAGAAACCACTTTCAAACCTGAACAAAATGGATAAATATATTAGTAAATAAATATATTAGTGACGTGTCACTATAATGAAATGTTCTATCATATATAAAATACAACACTATTTCTTTTCTGGTTTTGTTGTTCCTTTTTGTACGCAAAGTATTCAAAAATATACTGACAAGTCCCTTTAAATTCTAAAAGGGACCTTTGTTTTTATTTACTCTGAGCAAAGGCAGTTTTAGCTCATTATTGTTGCCAGACTTGCATCCACCAGATAAAAAAGGCACAAAGGGGAAGATCCTGAAGAGGATTAGACCACACCAGCTAAACCCTGGCATCAAGAATCCCATGCTGCTGGTTTGGGGCTGATTTTAAATTTGTAAACTGAATTTTGCCAAAGTGCTGCACGTTATTCAGTCAATTCCAACCCCGGCGTCACAGTCGAGCCTGTTGGGGGTCCAAGCGTGGGTCACAGAGACGGATGCACAGATGGAGAACCTGGGGCTGGAGAACCTCATGCTGGCACATTTCTAATGAGGGTCAGAACTGCAGCAGAACAAAGATGCCAAATGTTTCTGAGCTACGGTGAAGGGAAAGCAGAGGTCAACCGGGGTCAACCGGGGTCAACAGGCATGTTCTTGTGTTCCGGGTAAGTGGGTTTAGCTGCACGCCCCTTTGGCAGACGGATCAGCGCAGGCTCCTGATTGTCAACATTATTTTTTAACAAATAAGGCACATAAAAGCTTTAGTAAGTGCTACCAGAATTACCCACGATTCTTTCCCCCATCGACACCTGACGCAGGGATGCACCGATCAGATATCTCTAAAACTGGCCTGATGGATCAGCTGTCACTCTGGTCCTGGTACTGCTGTCCTAGAGAAGGAGCTTAGTTTATGACCAACAGTGGAGAAGAACCCAACCAAACTGTGAGCATTTTTGCAACACTCTTATCTACTAATAACAAAACAGCTCATTTTATTTGACAGAGCTGCTGAATGTCTCAATCAGGCTTAATGTTAGCTTATGCATGATTATTGATACCTTCACTGAATTAAGTGTGTTTCCTTTAAAAGTCTTTGTCCAATGTCTCCTGGCAGGCAGCACCATTGCTGACCCACACAGGAAGTCACACAAACCAAAACTAGAACTAGAACGTCCCGAACGCTCAAGCACCGAGTTTATTCATTGAGGTTTTGGAGTAATTAGCACAGAAGCGGCCAGATCGGTGCATCTCTAATCTGAAGTCGGACTGCGTTCACACTTCAAAAAGTCCTTCTGTTAAGAGAGGGTTGCTCACATTATCATTTAGAGGAGAGGGAAACTCACCTAATTGGGGGGGGTTAAGTACTTTAAGGTTTTTTTAAATATCTCTGAGCAGTTCTGGTTTCAGGTGGATCTAAAGTGGTCTGACTGGATGAAATCACATGGACCATCATGAAGGCAGTTTCACATTGGCTTCTGTGTCTGTCAATAAGAATAAGTGTCCTGTTTTCCAGTGCTCGGTTGTTCCTGCAACAGCTGTCACACAGCCGAACAGCAAACCATAATAGTCAAATCCAACCATCGAAGGCAGACTGAGGGGGGCTGCAGGCTCTCTAAAATGGCTCCATTCCACTTTAGTCATTATCTTTTTCTCCTTTATCACTGTCTTTCAGGGAGGATTAGCAGCACTGAGGTCTGAGCGCGAGACGCAACCACCGGAGAGAAACGACAACCAAGAGAAAATAGCTTGTAATGACGACGAGGGAGTTCAGTCAAACTGGTTCACCTTAAAAGGGTTAAAGGTTTAACAAAAGAAAACGATCTGACACACACGATGAGAACAGCTGCCATTAGTGAAATGATGAGAACAAGGCCCGCGCTAGAATCCTTGTCGTTTGAGGGGTCAAAGGTCAATCTTTCTCTCCATTTAGACTCTCTGCTGAGTTAATGGGAGCTACATGATTGAGACCAGAAGGGTTCATATCCTCACTACAGCAGTACCTTTAAAGAGCCTCCTCGTGAGGCCGTGTAAGAAATGTGAGGTAGGATGGAGAGAAGAGCTTTTCCTCGAGAAACTGAACTAGGAGGAGGAAGAGGAAGACCACTAGGGTGGAGGAAGGTACCTCAAATCGAGGCTTTCGCAGCGAGCTGAAGAAATTTGACCAATCCCAGCGACTTCTGTGAGATTCTGCTAATCTGAGATGGAGTCTTCTACCAATGCACAACAACCCCCCCACCAAACTGGGTCAAACCCAGCGTCACCATCATGTGTTCAATTTGGTTTGGTTTTAGTGTCGTGGGATAGAAAGAGCTCCTATCGCTCGTCTTATTCACAGTCCTTCGTTAAGCTGCCACAAAGCCGAATATTCTTGGGCACCAGGGTCACAAGAAGCCTCCGAAAGGGTGGATTCTGTCTCAGTTCCTGGAGACTGCTCACCAAGGATCATGTGTTCGGTGTCCCTAAGGAGCAGGAAACCTGTGGATTCATGCTCGTTACTGAACCCCCCTAATGAATCACAAGGGCACGAAGTCTTGTCCCCAACAACTCATGAAAACAATCTATGCTGAATGACTTAGTCACAGTAATTGTGCTTTGATCACAAGGAGCTACATTTGACGTGAAGATGAAGGAGGCGTGTCTGGCAGCGTGGTGGAAGGCTTGAGGAGGCGTTTCCATCCTGGCTCCTGAGTAGCAGCGCGATACAATGGGAGACGGCCAATGTTCACACACCAGATTCTTCTTCTGATCCTGTGCACACAAGAAACCACGTTAGCGTCCAGCTGGATCAGCAAAACACACTGAGACACACACTCAGACACACACACACACACACACACTCAGACACACACTGAGACACACTGAGACACACACTGAGACACACACTGAGACACACTGAGACACACTGAGACACACACTGAGACACACTGAGACACACACACTGAGACACACTGAGACACACACTGAGACACACACTCAGACACACTGAGACACACTGAGACACACACTGAGACACACACTGAGACACACACTGAGACACACTGAGACACACACTGAGACACACACTGAGACACACTGAGACACACACACTGAGACACACTGAGACACACACTGAGACACACACTGAGACACACACTCAGACACACACTCAGACACACACACTGAGACACACACTGACACACACACTGACACACACACACTGAGACACACACTGAGACACATACTGAGACACACACTGAGACACACACTGAGACACACACTGAGACACACACTGAGACACACACACTGAGACACACACTGAGACACACACACTGAGACACACACTGAGACACACACTGACACACACACTGAGACACACACTGAGACACACTGAGACACACACACTGAGACACACACTGAGACACACTGAGACACACACTGAGACACACTGAGACACACACAGAGACACACACACTGACACACACACTGACACACACACACACTGAGACACACACTGAGACACACACTGACACACACACTGAGACACACACACACACACTGAGACACACACTGAGACACACACACTGACACACACACACACTGAGACACACACACTGACACACACACGCACACACACACATTCGATTCCTAATCAGTGGGGCCGAAGAGCACATTTGTTATTATTAATTATTATTACTATTATTGTTGTTAACAACAACAACAACCATATCATGATACTATTATCATCAACATCATTATTATTAGTAGTTGTATTATAATAGTAACAATTATTGTTATTGCTATTATTATTATTAGTGGTAGTAGTAGTAGTAGTAGTATTACTATTACAATTAGCATAATTACTATTATAAATATTATTATCATAATTACTGTTTTAGTATATTATTATTGTTATTGCAATTATTATTATTTTTAGTAGTATTATAATAATAATAATAATTGTGATTATTATTAGTTGTTGTTTTTACTATTATAATCATCATCATTATTATCAATATTACTATTATTATTAAAAAAGTAATAGTACTACTAGTAATAATAATAGTAATAATAGTTCTACTAATAATAAGAATTGCAATAATAACAATAATAGTAAAACAATCATCATTACTATGATCATAATTATTATTCGTATTATAATTATTACTATTGCTGTTATTATTGGCAATATTACTAATATTATTATTACTATTATAATTATCATCATTATTAATAATATTATTATTATCATTGGTGTCCTTATTCATATTCTTGTTGTTATTATCATAATTATTATTATTATGATCAATATTAGTGTTTTTATTCATATTATTGTTGTTTTTATCATAATTATTATCATTACTATGATTATTCTAATCCTTCTTCCTGTTGCTAGGGACCCTTACCCTGACTGTGATGTAAGGCTTGACAGTACAAACAGAGGTCTGTGCTGCGGTCAGCAGCGTGACCAGGGTGGAACATGCACACCGGCCTGTCCCGGGGCCCCCCGGGCCCCAGGAGCTGGGGGTCAGAGTGGGCCTGGGGCACCCGCTTTTGCCACACCACATGGGCCCCGGTACAATAGGAGCAGTCCTCCATTCCTGAGTCCAGAAGAAGAGGGACAGGCAGCAGGGCCCGGTGCAGCTCCGGCTGGGGGCAGCAGAAACCTGGACTCTGACCATAGTGGATGTGGATGCTGCGGTCCTCCTGCAGGTCCAGTCCCTGGTGGAAGCAGACAGAAGGGCCGTCCACCACACAGCTCCCTGTCCGAGCAGAGGGAGGGTGTCCGTGGCCCCGGTGGCAGCAGTGGGGTGGAATCTGTAAAGGGACGGGGGACACTTTAACTGAAGGTCCTGCCGGCCTGCTCGGATCACGGTCCTGACAGTCTGTCCCAGGACTTGGTCGATCCGTTGGGTCTGGATTAGGGCACAGACAGGGACTGTGTTCCGGGGAGTCTTTGTCTAAGCTGAGAGCAGCTGGAGCTGCCGCAGTAGCTCCTAACTCCTCCTCAGAACCTCTCGCAGGACTCTGGCTGTGCTCCTCCTCCTCATAGTGGTGATGTCTGTGGCGGTGGTAGTGAATGTGGTTGAACACAGTCTGGGGCTGCTGCTCCTCAGGGCAGACCGCTTTGTTCTCCACAGAATCCAGAGACCTGGGCCGGGTCTGGGCACATGTGTCCAAGCTACTTCTGCGGGCGGCAGAATGTCCGTTCCCGGGCCCGTAGTAAACAAACGGATCATAATCACTACTCAAAGAGCTGCGGAAGGTGGACCAGCTACCATAGACCCCCTGCAGAGATACGTCAGTACAATTGAGAACCGAGTCACTGGAGGAACCGTGACACGGCCCTGAGCTGGAGTCACTCGCTGGCCCATCAGCCAGGTACCCACTGCGTTCTGTGTGGTAGCTGCCACCTGAGCAGCTCCCCTCCCCCTGTCGGCCATGGCCCAGCATCCTACGGGGCTGGGGCCCCACTGAAGGTCCGTGGTAGAGCCTTGAGCTGGACGCACTGCGCTGGGCGGGACAGGACGATCGATAGGTGTGGCAGGACCGACGTGGGCCGTAGTGGTGGGAAGAGGTCCTGCAGTTACCTCCAAACATCTGGGGCCTCCCGGGACCCTCTGCGGGTCGGTGATACCCACAGCTAGAGCCGAACGGTCTGCTAGCCAGGAATTGAAGAGTTTGGTCATCCCTTGGAGAAGAGCCATTGTAGTGGCCCAGATCAGGATAGGGTCCAGAAGGTCCACAAGGATACTGGGGCCTTAGAGAGAAGGGGACAGCATGCTGAGGGAAGTGGTGGTTCCTCGGGCCACTGTAAGGATGATGGTGGAGAAAGCCCTGGCTTTGCTCGGAACTCTGCTGCAGTCTGAACCTCTGGGCCTGCCGCTCGGTCCCTGGGGGAGGCAACCACAGACAAGATGTACCCAATGCTGCAGGAGCTAACGGCAGAGCTGCAGACATGAATTAGAAATCAAAGGAACACACCCATGATGTTGTGCATGCAGAGGGGGCAGGTGCGGTGCTGCAGCAGCCAGGGGTCCACGCAGTCTTTATGGAACTCATGAGCGCACGATATAATCCTCAAGTGCTGGGACAACAAGGAGAGAGGTGAAGACAGGAGCATCTACAGGGGCTTTAGTGTAGCATCACCTCTCTCACCTGGCCGTCCTGGAACTCCTCCAGGCAGATAGCGCAGACCGGACTTGAGTTGGAGCTGCTGGCGGACCCCCAGGGGACCCGCTGGTGATGGGGGCCTGAGCAGCCCTGAGAGTTGTAGGTCTTAGTCTCCAGGCGGCTGATGGCCTGCCTGGTCTGTTGGTGAACCGAGTCCTGAACCCACAGGGCAGAACACTTTGACCGGATCCATCTAATAACTCCGGGTGGACTGATGGTGGAAAGGAATGTGACTCGGACTCACCCAGGTTCTGCTGGACCTGCACTTGTAACGTAGAGCGAAGATGAGGACAATGGTGAGGACGGCCAGGACGATGGTGAGGACGATGCCCATGTCGTAGTGTGGCTGCAAAGGCAAGTGGAGAAGTACAGTGGCCATACACAGCATGGGAACACACAGGTGACGCGTTTGCTGGGTTCTAATTACCCATCGTGGTGGATTCACCATGATCTCGATCCGAACGACGGCCTCCTCGTTCTTGTTGACCAGAGCCATCAGCTCCTCCGCATCGTCAGACTCCACCATCACGACGGGCCGGGGGAGGGAGTCGGCCTCCCGCAGCTGGGCCACGTGGATGGTGTCGGAACCAAGAGGAGGACCACAGACAGACACGGATGTGATGCTTCTGTTCAGAGCTCTGCTCCAGAGGTGCTTCCGGCCAACCCTCCACACTCACCTCAGCGGCAGCGTCGGCATCATCGCTGACGTCGAAGATGACAGCTTGGGCTCCTTTGTCCAAAGCCATGCGAGCCTAAACCATCACACACACACCCACACCCACACACACACACACACAAACAAACACACACACACACACACATTAAAGTCTCACTCTGAGATATAAATACCAAGATACTGCTCAGTGCCTCGGGCCGCCACTAGGGGGCAGTAAGCACACACGTGACATTTCCACAGCAACTTTCAAATCAGGGTCACTTATTTACCGAGTAAATATTTAAACTGTGGGTTTAAATGTTGCCACAGGTCAGTAGAGGTTATGGCCGAGGAGCGGGAAACCAATGGATCTCTCTCCAACAGATGTTGAGAGTGTCAGCGTGGCTCCGTGTGAGCGTGCATGTGAGCGTGCGAGTTTTCACAGTAACCGGCCAGAACGCTCACCTCACGATGGAAATAGAAAAACAGACTCACTTTCATCTCGCCACAGAAATTCAAGTTCCTGGCCCCTGTCCAACCTTAATAAGGATAATCACGTCTTTTAACCCCCTGGCCTTCTCGCCCAGTACCCACAATGCCGAGCAGCAGTCTGCTCGCACCCATATTGAGGACTGGGAAGATGGTACAGACATTTGCTTTTCCTGGTGCTGCCGGGCAGTGTGTCCTTCAATTACCCCCAGCCCTGTTATTAAGCCCTTTTTACGACACGTTAGCATTATACTGCTAATAGCACGGCGTGGTCTGGGAGCTATACGCCCCCCCAGAGGAGCGCTCGTCAGACACCTGTAACCTTCACCTGTGCAGCCAACTAAAAGAGGGAGATGATGGTGGAGAAGATGAAGAGCAGCGGGCTCAGAGACAAGGACATGGAGATGCTCCTTTTTCTGTTGCCCTGGAAACGGTCTTGTTATTGGTTGTTCACAGAAGCACGCCACCGTTCAGCCTGCAGATTTAACTCAAGGGGACCAAGTGAGGCTTACAAACACACACACACACACACACACACACTGACCAATCGTTGCCATCCACAAACATCTGCTGTGTTACTTTAAACTCTGTGATTACAGGTCTGTATTGGGCGCTCCAGTCGGGGCAGATGCAGATTTTATTGGGGCATTAAGGGGACATCAGGTAGGATGTTCAATCATCTGTTGACGTGAGGACGAGAGGCGTGACTGTCTGCGCACGTGTCCAGCATCATGGCTCAACACTAACCCTGGCAGAAGTGAGCGGCTCCGGCGTGCTAGCCCAACATACATGAGCGGGAATGTGCCTCCATTTACCTGGACAACAACAGAACCCACTCAGAAGCTGCACATCTACATCAGCGATCCCCCGTTTTAGCTCCAAACCCAACTTTTCCCAACGTGACCACACACACCGTTCATTGCAGGAGTAAATTATAGCGTGGAATGATGTGTGGGAACAAGGAGTGAGAGTGAAAGTGGTGGAGACTGTGGGAGGGAGGGAGGGGGCGGGCTGAGGTGAGCAGGCTGCACGGCTCCTGCTTTAAAGTGTCTAATGACAGGCTGCAGGACTCTGGGCACCCACGTCTGCTCCCTCATTTGTCCTGACTGGGCCGTCACACGGAGCCTGTGGGACCGGCCGCAGCCTCAATGAGGTGCAGATGAGGGGAGCTGGAGGGGAGCAGGCTGATGTCAGGGGGCATCTCCAGGGAGCCGCTGGAGGGGAGCAGGCTGATGTCAGGGGGCATCTCCAGGGAGCTGCTGATGTCAGGGGGCATCTCCAGGGAGCCGCTGGAGGGGAGCAGGCTGATGTCAGGGGGCATCTCCAGGGAGCTGCTGATGTCAGGGGGCATCTACAGGGAGCTGCTGGAGGGGAGCAGGCTGATGTCAGGGGGCATCTCCAGGGAGCTGCTGATGTCAGGGGGCATCTCCAGGGAGCCGCTGGAGGGGAGCAGGCTGATGTCAGGGGGCATCTCCAGGGAGCTGCTGATGTCAGGGGGCATCTCCAGGGAGCTGCTGGAGGGGAGCAGGCTGATGTTAGGGGGCATCTCCAGGGAGCCGCTGGAGGGGAGCAGGCTGATGTCAGGGGGCATCTCCAGGGAGCAGGCTGATGTCAGGGAGCATCTCCAGGGAGCCGCTGGAGGGGAGCAGGCTGATGTCGGGGGGCATCTCCAGGGAGCCGCTGGAGGGGAGCAGGCTGATGTCAGGGGGCATCTCCAGGGAGCCGCTGGAGGGGAGCAGGCTGATGTCGGGGGGCATCTCCAGGGAGCCGCTGGAGGGGAGCAGGCTGATGTCAGGGGGCATCTCCAGGGAGCCGCTGGAGGGGAGCAGGCTGATGTCAGGGGGCATCTCCAGGGAGCCGCTCACGTTAGAGGAGGCCCAGGAGGGTCTGGCACGACTCTGGTGCCCCGACAGGCACACCACGCACTCACTCACCCGCTCGCTCACTCACTCACTCACTTGCTCGCTCGCTCGCTCACTCACTCGCTCACTCACTCACTCACTCGCTCACGCGCTCGCTCACTCACTCGCTCACTCACTCACTCGCTCACTCGCTCGCTCACTCGCTCACTTACTCACTCGCTCACGCACTCACTCACTCACTTGCTCGCTCGCTCACTCGCTCACGCACTCACTCACTTGCTCGCTCGCTCGCTCACTCACTCGCTCACTCACTCACTCGCTCACTCGCTCGCTTGCTCGCTCGCTCACTCACTCGCTCACTCGCTCACTCGCTCGCTCACTCGCTCACTTACTCACTCGCTCACGCACTCACTCACGCACTCCCTCGCTCGCTCACGCACTCGCTCACTCACTCACTTGCTCACTCACTCACTCACAGCTAAAGACTATTAATTATGTGTGTGTGTGTTTGCACGTGCGTGTGTGTGTGTGCATGTGTGTGTGTGCATATGAATGTGTGTGTGTCTGTGTGTGCATGTGAATGTGTGTGCGTGTGTGTGTGTCTGTGTGTGTGCGTGCGTGTGCATGTGTGTGTGTGTGCGCGTGTGTGCATGTGAATGTGTGTGTGCATGTGTGTGTGTGTGTGCGTGCGTGCATGTGAATGCGTGTGTGTGCGTGTGTGTGCATGTGAATGTGTGTGTGCGTGTGTGTGTGTGTGTGTGTGTGTGTGTGTGTTGCCGCTGGCAGCAGCAGTTGGCAGGGAGGGGGGGTGTGGCCTGTGAGGTATCCATTACTCACAAAGGTGCTTTGATGTGAGGCCGCTGGCGGCCGTGGAGGGGGAGGGGCATGTTCGTGCAGGTGAGCAGATTCTCTCAGTAGTTCTCAGCCTGGGGGGGTCTGAATCACAACGTCCCGCTCCTGTTTCCCCGACCTGCTCCACGCTCGTGTGCTAACACAACTTTGACGATTTCAGCCTCAAACCTGATCTGATCTTCACTTATAGTTTCAGTCCTGAAGTGTGTGTGTGTGTGTGTGTGTGGGGGGGGGGGGGGGGGGGGGGGGGTCAGACCCCCCCCTGAGGGGAATTCCCAGAGAATGCGGCAGATTCACTGTCTGGTCCTGGAGCAGAGGAACTCGCCGCGAAAGCCGATATGCCTCCCAACACACTGTCCCTGGGACCGCCTGGGGGGGCGGCCGGGCCTCACCGTCCCTGCCCAGTGTGGGACCGCCTGGGGGGGCGGCCGGGCCTCACCGACCCTGCCGTCACATCTGGCCGCCTGGTGCCGCCCAGATGTGACGCGGTCCCGGTTCAGCCCGGCTGCCACCCAGCACCGTAATGGGAGCCGCTGGCTGGTTCCTCAAACTCCGAGGAATGACAAAAACATCCGCTCAGTGGGAACGTATGGCGATGTTCAGGCATTCCCGTCTGTTTGAAGTGGGAATGGCGGAGGATTCTTTGGGAAGCCAATTACAGGGCCTGTGCGGGCCTTTAGGAGGCAGATAGTGTTCTTGTTTTCATAAAGCATCCTGTTATTTAATCAGGCCTGTAAGTGAGAGCCTGCCCCCCGCTGGAACCCCCCCATCATTCCTGCCCCGAGCCCTCGTCTCATTCAACAACTCCAGTAAGTCCCAAGGAATTCATTCCTGGAACAGCCTGAGCAGTAAGCCCTACTGCAAACACACACACACACACACACACACACACGCACACACACTGACACAAACACACACACACACACACACTGACACACACACACACACACACACACAATTAGACACACACATAGACACGCAAAGACACACAGTCACACATAAACTCACAGACACACACTCACAGACACACATAGAAACACAACCATTCAGACACACACAGACCCACACACACTGAGACAAACACACACACCCACACACACACCCACAGACACCCACACACAGACACACCCACAGACACACACACCCACACTCACAGACACACACAGACATACCCACAGACACACACACCCACACACCCACAGACACCCACACCCACAGACACACACATCCACACACACACCCACACCCACACACATCCACACACACACACCCACACACACACCCACAGACACCCACACACCGACTCAGACACACACCCACACCCCACACACACCCACAGACACACACATCCTACGCAGCACCCACAGCAGCCGTCGGTGGCTGAAGGACCTGAAGGCCTCACAGATCCTGCCATCAGAATCTCGACACACTGTGGAGCTCCGATGTCGTGACCCGAGTCAGACACACACAATAGGATCTTTATAATCCCAGATATTCCAAGAGTGAAGCCGCACAGGGCAGCGGAGCAGAAGATGCACCTGGGTGTCAGAATGAGGGCCCTCGTCCTCCAGAGGGAAACATTGGTGCCGTTCCAAAATCCCAGATGTTACAAACGGGACAGAAATCACCCTCATCCTGTAAACTTGGGTCACACTTGTGATGGACCCTGAAGGCACCACTTCAAGGCCCTTCAAAGGTCTGCTTCACTTCCTGGGTTGTGGTCCAGGCCCCGTGTGCTCAGGCCTGGGGCCCTGACAGTCCAGACCAGGGAGCCACTGTCCGTCTCTCCAGCGCCTCGGCCACCACAACCTCTCGCTAGGAGCCACCGAGCGGGGGAATGTGTGACGCTGGCCTCTCAGAGTCAAACAGGTTCATGCTGCAAAGGTGGAGAGAGAGGCGGCTCCTCCCGGCCCTGATCGTCCCTGCTCCACGCTCCGGCCTGGGGAAGCAGTTAGGAGTAACACAAGCCCGCTGGCTTTCATCTCCTGCGTGCTCTTGCCCAGCCTGAGGCCAGCAAAGAGGGGGAATTAGAAAATAAAAGGGACAGAAAGAAAGAAAGAAAGAAAGGGTTGGAACACAAAGGGAGACGGTGGCGGCACGCAGGAAAATGCTTTTCTATGGGAATGCTCCCTTAATCTCATAAAGGTGGCATGAAAACCTCCATGTTTGTCCAACAATTCCAGAGGCTGCACAAGCCTCCGCTTGCTGCTGCATTAGGAGCCATTCTAACGAGATCTGAGGGAGGCTGCGGCTCCACCGGCACAATGGGAAAGTATGGCACGGGAATTAGGGAGGCAAGGGAGAGGAATGTGAGCGAGGGAGGGACCTGGGGGGGAGGAGCAGGGAGGGGAGAGGGGAGAGGGGAGATAGGGAGGGGAGAGGAGGAGAGGAGGAGAGGAGAGAGGGAGGGGAGGAGAGAGAGGAGAGAGGGTAGGGGAGGAGAGGGAGGGGAGGGGAAAGAGGGAGCAGAGAGGGGAGGAGAGGAGAGGGAGGGGAGGAGAGAGAGGAGAGAGGAGAGAGGGGGAGGGGAGGAGAGAGGGGAGGGACCTGGGGGGGAGGAGCAGGGAGGGGAGAGAGGGGAGGAGAGGAGAGGAGAGGGAGCGGAGAGGGGAGGGGAGGAGAGGGAGGGGAGGAGAGAGGGGAGAGAGGAGAGGGGAGAGGGAGTGGAGGGGGAGGAGAGGGGAGGGGAGGAGAGGGAGGGGAGAGAGGGGAGGGAGGGGAGAGGGGAGAGAGGGAGGGAGTGGAGGGGGAGGAGAGGGAGGGGAGGAGAGGGAGGGGAGAGAGGGAGGGAGGGGAGGAGAGAGGGAGAGAGGAGAGGGGAGAGAGGGAGGGACCTGGGGGGGGAGGGGGGAGGAGCAGGGAGGGAGGGGAGAGGAAGGGGAGAGAGGAGGAGAGGAGAGGGGAGAAGGAGAGGGAGGGGAGGAGAGGAGAGAGAGGAGAGAGGGGAGGAGAGGGAGGGGAGAGAGGAGGGGAGAGAGAGGAGAGGAGAAAGGAGGAGAGGAGAGGAGAGGAGAGGAGAGGGGGGAGAGGGAGAGGGAGGGACCTGGGAGTGTGAGGAGGAGCAGGGAGGGGAGAGAGGAGGAGAGGGGAGAGGGGAGAGAGGGAGGGAGGAGGGAGGGAGGGAGAGGGAGGGAGGGGAGAGAGGGAGGGGAGAGGAGAGAGGGAGGGAGGGGGGGGAAAGGGAGGGAGAGGGAGGGAGGTGGAGAGTGGGAGGGAGAGGGAGGAAGGGAAGAGAGGGAGGGACGGGGGAGAGAGAGGGGAGAGGGAGGAAGAGAGGAGAGAGGGAGGGAGAGAGAGGGAGGGAGGTGAGGGGAGAGGAAGGGGGAGACAGGGAGGTGGAGAGAGGGAGGGGGAGGGAGGAGAGATGGGGGAGGGAGAGAGGGAGGGAGGAGGAGGAGGAGAGATGGAGGGGGAGAGAGGAAGGGGGAGAGGGAGGAGAGAGGGAGCTGGAGAGGGAGGGAGGTGGAGAGAAGGAGGGGGGAGAGAGGAAGGGAGCGGGAGGGGGGAGAGGGAGTCTGAGAAAAACAACTTTTTCTTCAGTCAACAGTCCTGGTTCTGACCTGGCTGTCCTGACCTTAAAGCAAGCAGACAGACAGACAGACAGACAGACAGACAGACAGACAGGCAGACAGACAGACAGACAGACAGACAGGCAGACAGGCAGACAGGCAGACAGACAGACAGACAGACAGACAGACAGGCAGACAGGCAGACAGACAGACAGACAGACAGACAGGCAGACAGGCAGACAGACAGACAGACAGGCAGACAGGCAGACAGGCAGACAGACAGACAGACAGACAGACAGACAGACAGACAGACAGACAGACAGACAGACAGACAGGCAGACAGGCAGACAGACAGACAGGCAGGCAGGCAGGCAGGCAGGCAGGCAGACAGACAGACAGGCAGGCAGGCAGGCAGGCAGGCAGGCAGACAGACTGGCGTGGGTCACCCCCAGGCCTGGACAGCCACTCCTCTTCATCAACCCGTTCACCTCTCCACCTCTCCTGGGCGAAGCCTCTTCCTTTGTCATGACCTGAGGAATGTTCTGGCTGACAGTGGCACCTCCAGCACCACTCTGGCCTCCCACTCAAGACCCACCTCCAAACCCTCAACAAAGAACCGTCCCAAGGGAAATAAACAGTTCCACCATCCTGATCCGGCAGTAGGACAAGATAAAGGTCTGGATTCTGAGTCATCCAGGGCCTGGCTGTCTGTCCTAGTCTACTCTAGTCTGTCCTAGTTTACTCTAGTCTCCTCTAGTCTGTGCTTGTCTACACTAGTCATGTGCTAGTCTGCCCTAGTCTGTGCTAGTCTCCTCTAGTCTGTGCTAGTCTGCTCTAGTCTGTGCTAGTCTACTCTAGTCTGTCCTAGTTTACTCTAGTCTACTCTAGTCTGTGCTTGTCTACACTAGTCATGTGCTAGTCTGCTCTAGTCTGTCCTAGTCTACTCTAGTCTCCTCTAGTCTGTGCTTGTCTACACTAGTCATGTGCTAGTCTGCTCTAGTCTGTGCTAGTCTACTCTAGTCTGTCCTAGTTTACTCTAGTCTGTGCTTGTCTACACTAGTCATGTGCTAGTCTGCTCTAGTCTGTTCTAGTCTACTCTAGTCTACTCTAGTCTGTGCTTGTCTACACTAGTCATGTGCTAGTCTGCTCTAGTCTGTCCTAGTCTACTCTAGTCTCCTCTAGTCTGTGCTTGTCTACACTAGTCGTGTGCTAGTCTGTCCTAGTCTACTCTCATCTGTGCTAGTCTACTCTAATCTGTGCTTGTCTACACTCGTCATGTGCTAGTCTGCTCTAGTCTGTGCTAGTCTACTCTAGTCTGTGCTTGTCTACACTAGTCATGTGCTAGTCTGCTCTAGTCTGTGCTTGTCTACTCTAGTCTGTGCTAGTCTACTCTAGTCTAGTCTGTCCTAGTCTACTCTAGTCTGTGTTTGTCTACTCCGTCTGTGCTAGTCTACACTAGTCTGTGCTAGTCTGTCCTAGTCTTCACTAGTCTGTGCTAGTCTGTCCTAGTCTTCACTAGTCTGTCCTAGTCTTCACTAGTCTGTCCTAGTCTACTGTAGTCTGTGCTAGTCTGCCCTAGTCTACACTAGTCTGTGCTAGTCTACTCTGGTCTCATGCGCAGCATATTAGCCTAGCAGGGCCTCTCCCCTGCTCCTGCTGCTCCACCAGGCCCTGCAACTGTTATATAGAGGCTGAAGCTCACATATGGAGCCACTCAGATCCCAAGAATTTTGAGCATAATATTCACAAAAATCCCTGAAAAAGAACCAAACTTAAATCAAAGCACTGTCTTGATTCCAGAGGCTGGAGTCTGGATCCCAATCAGTTTTCCCTTTGACACCATAACTCTGAAAATAGGATCCCTTGACCCACTCCAAAAGGGGTGATAAATATAAATCCATGTAAATGATTAAAAGAATCAAAGAGTTTATTCAAATATGCTTTATTTACATAGTTATGTAACTTCTGGAAATCTAGACTAAAAGAAAGTGGCTATTGATTTTGTTGTTCTAGTTCAGTCCACATCGGATGGATCTACAGCGTCCTCTCTCAGGGACATGGACATGGGTGCGGGACCCTTCTGTCCCCTGTGCAGGAACCCTAACAGCCAGAGGGACGCCATCTTATACCAGAGGAGGCCTCAACCACCCGGAATCTGATTATGATCCGGACCACCAATCTGGATCTGGATCGCAAACATCTATGAGACCGGATGCTAAAAACCCCAAAGGAACCGAGTAAAAATCCGGTACAAACGTAGAGGCCAGACTGCTGCGGGAGGCGAAAGTGAAGGAGACGCCACGCCAACGGCCCTTAAAACAATTGTGCGACTGCTGTGTAGTCAGGCTTCCTGCCCCTCCGAGCCTCCTCTCCCCGCAGCTGGGGCAAGACCAGGCTCGATCCCATCTGCAAAGATATTTTGTCAAGCCCGCCCTCTGAGGAACTGCAGGGTTGGAGCTGCTGCCAGATCAAAGCACTAATACTTGGGTAATAATAAGCTGCTGCCCTGCGAACGCCTCCTCCGTCAGGGTGAGGCACAGCTATAGTTCACTTGTAACTGCAGGGCCATTAAACACTCATCAGACGATCCCACGGCCGTCCCCCTGGAGAAAAACATCTTCAGCTCTGGAGACCCAGAACCAGCCCGGCCAGAACCTTTAACGGGTGAACAACTAGTGGCCCAACCCCCCCAGATGGGCTTATGTCAGCAGGTGTCGGCAGGCCGTCCGTCCCTCTTTAAGGTGGAGGTATTTTACGGACAGCTGCTACATTTGGCCCAGCTGGAATCACCTGGGCTCTGTCACTCCGTGGGAATGACGCCACGTTTTATTTTTAGGGCAGCATTTTTTACTACTGTCTGCTTTGGCGACGGCCCGACACACTTCCTTAGACACGCCGAGCGAGACCTCAAACGCACGACAACGTACCGCGCAAATATTTCCTCTCTGGAATAGCAGGAGCAGTCATGCAAGAGGGCGGCAGCGAGCGGACCAGAACCACGTTAGCCGTTCCGTGCAACCTCCCTCTGACAGAGGTGAGAGAAATGTACAACCCGCACATTGAAACAGGCCGTGTCCTGAAACCAAAGAGTACAGAACTCATAGTCAACACACGCTTTAATCAGTTGGGCCCGTCAGCGCCCCTAGCGGCGGTGTTGGGAATCACAGGGGGCTCGTGATTAAATGAGCAAAACAGTCGCCTGAAACAAGGACACACACTTGTGTGCTCATTTGTGTGTCGCTGATAAGCTTAGTAATAGAAAGTCCCCCTGCAGGCTGCAGCCTGGGCGTGCCGTACCCTACAAACCCCTCACTGGATGGCAGGGGTGATGCACCTCTAGGCCTGAGAATGTTCCACCTTCTGAGGCCACAGGATGTGTTTGCATTTCCACAGCTGTACTCTTCCGTTTAATGCACAACAAACTGATCCTTGAGCTGAAAAAGCTCTTGTGGCCATTTGTTTTGGAGACCTAAAGAAAAGGATATTGGACCTTTGCCCCGTTACTGCACAGCCTCTCATTTACTCCACGAGTCTTCGCTGACCTCAGCAGAAAAGCTCTCCTTCAGCAGGTTTGTGGCAGCAGACAGAGGATGAAGACCTCCAGAACACAGCAGCTAACTGTAGCTAACGAGCAGGAAATCTTCCCCAGGTTTTACTTAAGCCCCTAAACGGCCCCCAACGAGCTAAGGTCAGAAAGCAGTCTGGTTCACTTTGGAATGTAAACAACATTCCTGCCGCTCCAGTGTCTTCTCATCCTGGTTGCTGAATGGAAACAGAATGTTTGTGAGGTGAACACAGAAGAACTGTCACCTCCTTTTCCCCAACCTCAGATTTCTGACATTGCTGATGCTCCATGAGTACTTAGAGTCTTTGAACGTGAACTTTAAATTAGGTGGATATGACCTGGAGAACAGTCCCAGACTCACAGATGCTCACAGATGACACACGGGCCGATCAAGGTGACAGCTTGAGTAGCTAATGGGAGGACAAGCAAACTGAACAACTCCAGAGGACGTTTAGCTGAACTGCTTAATAGCTTAAATGTAGCAACCTAAATCTTCCATCAGCAGGTGAAGCCACCAGTGATGGGATAGAGAGAAGATGCAGGAGTGCCCGAATCATCCCCAGGTTCTGATGTTCTGGTGTCACTTGAACCAAACAGCATTTAGAACTCAAGGCTAATTAAATGCTGTTACCAGGGAGACGTGGCGGTGTTCCTGGATCTACACAAAGGCACGGTGATTCCACATTAGCTTTGCTTTCAGTTAGCATGCCAATGAAAACAATCAGCGTTTTTGCATTTACGACCTGCTGGCAGAGAAACAGGTCAATAAAGAGGAGCGCGTTGTGGTTCTGCAGAGCAAAACAAGTTCTTGCTTCAGTAGACGAAGAACACGTCTTCTTCTGAGCTCCACAACCTCCACGCTGGCCTGCGGCCCCACAACACAAACATTCAGAAAAGCCGGCGATAGCGTTCGCCGTTCTTGTCCCCCTCTCTAAACCAGGAGGGACAGCGAGCGTCTGATCTCAGTAACGCCTACATGGCGTAGGAGAAGAACCAAGCAGGACCCTTCTCCAGCTTCCTGTTGTTAGAGATGCTGCTCTGCTGCCCGACTCCGCTGGTTCTTAGGTGACGTAATCGGTCAACAGGAAAGTATTAACCTGCTGAAAAGACACATATCGCCCCCTAGTGTTGGGGAGGAGGAGGAGGACACCGTCCTGCCTGTCGTCCCATGCTCTCTCCTGTAAAGCAGGAGGGGGAGCAAATACACACAAGACACCAAAGTGCAGTTCTTAGCATAACTGGAATAAAGTGTGCATGGAAACGTGCATGGAGACGACCTGAGCACTCCTGGAGGTGTAGTGAAGCATCGGGTAGAGGAGGCGAAGCCGTCAGTAAAGATCTAAAAATCGTGTGTGGACCTCTGCTCTTAGCAAACAGACAATCAGAGACTCCTGGAATGCACGAAGGTCCAGCAGCCAAGTGAGAGCCTAACCTAAAGGGGAATGGCATTCTCATCACAGGAGGCCTCCCTGAGTAAACACCAGTCTAAGGAGCCCAGGCTTGACGTGGGATTCCTGTCATGTGTGAAGATGCACGCGCAGAAAAACTCCATCTTTTACACATGAGCATGAAAATGGTCCCCGGTGGGCAACCACTGCCACACAGCAGCCTGTGAAAGGACTGGACATTCATACGGTTTGGTCGGATTTCACCGGGAACCTCCTCATCTTTGCTCCAAACCAAAGAGAATCGGGGTCCAGGCTCCCGACAGAAGGTGGACCTGCGGCCACATGGTCTGGGGGTGGATGATGTCATCATGACCGCGACATCCAGGAATCCATGGCTACAACAACATCAGCATATTCTGGAATACTCTAGCAGCCTGGGTGCTCCTCACAGACCCCATACACATACGGTCAGAGTCCAAGTGTCGGAGCACAAACGGGCAAAAGCAAAGGAATCCCAATCGTTTTCAGTCGTTACTTGTTCCATCAGGAAGAAAGAATGAACAAAGGAAACAATTCTGAGGAAAAGCGGAGACTTCTACTCGTGCTGCTGGATGCAGAAACCCACCCTGAAGGATGGACCCCCACCTTGGGAACCATCATCTTGCACCACTTTACTCCAAGTCCTGAGAAAACACTCTCAAATATAAGCTCACATGGTTTCCTGATGTTTAAAGTGGAAAAATAGCTCATTTAATACTGGAAGAGGACTTGAAACAATGTTGTTTTGTCTCGTTGAGAGAAAATCAGACAAAGCCTGGTTGAGCTGACAGGAGAGGAACTGCTCAGGCAGAATCAGAGTCGCTGAGGAGGCTCCCTGGCACAGGCCAGCTCATAAAGTATTTCTGTGGAAGTGAAATCAAAGCGAAAAGCAGAAGTCTGCTCAGGCTGAAGTGGGTCAGACCGGCCAAAATGTGCTTTTGTGTACCTGCTGCTTTTTACATTTAGACTCAAGACCCAAACCTCGGCTTTTTCCAGATGTTCTACTGTGCTGGAGCTCCTCCTTATCTCTGATTACTGGAGCCACTGGGCCCGGAAAAGAAACCCAGAAGCAAGGAGAGACTGCAGGGGCCTGAAACCTCCGCCGCAGAAGAACAGAAGACCAGGAGACCAGGAGGCCAAGAGACCAGGAGGCCAAGAGACCAGGTGAGCAGGAGGCCAGGAGACCAGGAGGCCAAGAGACCAGGAGACCAGGAGGCCAAGAGACCAGGAGAGCAGGGGCCCAGGAGACCAGGAGACCAGGAGACCAGGAGACCAGGAGGCCAAGAGACCAGGAGGCCAAGAGACCAGGAGAGCAGGGGCCCAGGAGGCCAAGAGACCAGGAGACCAGGAGGCCAAGAGACCAGGAGAGCAGGAGGCCAGAAGAACAGGAGACCAGGAGGCCAAGAGACCAGGAGAGCAGGAGGCCAGGAGACCAGGAGAGCAGGGGCCCAGGAGAGCAGGGGCCCAGGAGACCAGGAGGCCAAGAGACCAGGAGGCCAGGAGAGCATCAATGCTGTCCTTTCTGATAAAGCTACTTTCTCTCACTGGGGCCACGTTTCCACAGGTTTAACATCTAAACATCCTCCTAAAACACGTGACGTCCTTCTTCGTATCATGGTGGTTGGATTGGAACGGTAACTACACTAACAGGCTAACCCCACTGACAATGACAATGACTCCACCTGTTATCAGGTCCCTTTGAACATTTGAGACACATCTAGGAACACACACTGACACACTGGTGCAGGTACACGTGCACGTAAAGACCAGTCAGACAAACAGGAAACTGGGAAAAAAAGCCTTTTCTTCCGAGAGGATCGTTTTCTGTGAGAGTCAACAGGTTCAGGCAGACCAGGTCCAGTCAGAGTAAACAGGCTTTTCCAAGAGGATGGTGGTGATTCACACACGTGCACTTGTGCAGACGTCCTCCTGCAGCCAGCAGAAAGGACCCACTCCGACCTTTCCACAGCTCTGGGGGCAGGGGCAACACTCAGCTCATGGAGGTGGACCAACCACCCGCCCAGAAGAGGGCAACACCTTCCCGGAGGACCGGGCGCTTCTCTCGTCCCCTTCAGTCATCTCTGAAGAGGGTTCTCATGCATCTGAGGAAAACTGGAAATCAGACACTGAAATGGACCCGGTGCGAGAGAGTCTGCACAATGGATCTCCTCTTCATGAGGTTACCCAGGATAGGAGCGCAGGAACCCAAAATAAAAACAAAGCACAACAAGGAAACATTATCCTTCGAGGCCTTCAGCTTCACATTGTTTGGTTTGCAGGCTATTCTGAGTGCATGTGGTGCAACATGAACCTCCTGCGGCCAGCGGAGTATCTATAGATCAGAGGGGCGGGTTCCACTCCGACAAGACTGTAAACAAGCCCCACGAAGAGAGCACAGCCCCAACCCTCTGATTCATCCTCTTTAAAAGGGACGACTCCTCGACAGCTGCGCCGCCCAGCCCCGATAGATCCTGCAAACGCCGCGCCTGACAGCGGAAGTGAGGCTGCCGCTGGGCGGGGAGCAGCTCCGGCTCAGACAACATCCTCTCCGCACATCCAGCTCAGAACGGGGGATGAAGCCACGGGACCGTGGCGTCCCCGCGCCTGTTCCTACCGCAGGACCACCTCTGAAACACCGTTATGTGTGACGCACTGCTCAGTTTTCAGAGGTCCCCCTCTCACACAGGTCAGCAGGACACAACCCATCATCTCCCATCACGCTGAGCGGCCCCAGTCAGGAAAGACCCGGAGGCCCCTCCGCCAGCGAGGCGAGCCGTGTCGGACGACTGTTTCTCTGACTGACTCTGAGACGACTGACAACAGCACTGGGAGGGAGGCGAGCGGCGCTCCGGCACCTTTGCCGAGTTACCCCCTCCCCCCCCCCCCCTCTGGCGTCTTGCTCTGGTTCCCAGTAAAGGAGCAACAGGAGGAGCTCAGAAACGAGCTGGCCAAGTGTGGGAATGTCGAAATCGTCACCGCGGCGAGCGGCTCCTCAACATGGCTTTAAATTAGGGGAAAAGAAAACACAGGCTAAAAAAAGGCGGCCAGCTCACTATAATACTGCCTGCTAATTTGTCACCACTTGAAACACAAGGAAAAAATAGCAGCCGTTTGAAAGGGCGCCGCGTTGAAGCGAGGGAACACGCCCGCCCCGGGCAGAAACCCCAGGGGTCCAGCTATACGTTCTGCACATTTGATCTCTGTGGTTGGAATCTATGGAAGTGCATTGGTATTAGAGGGGAGATGAAACAGGGGAAAGTGAGTGTCTGGCTCTGGCCTGCTGGCTGCTGGGACGGGACCAGTGACAGCTGCGGCTTTAAAAGCCTCACATCCCGAGCCAGGGCTCAGGGCCACTTGCTGAGCTGAGCCCACCCTCCTCCTGTCCAAGCCCTCGCTCTGAAGGATCACTCTCCGTGACAAAACCTCCAGCTCCAGCCAAAATATTTCTTCCGCTTTAAAGTCTAAATCCGAGCAACGGAAGAGGTGCTGGACAGAAACAAGATGGCAAGACAGTGGATGGGGCTGCCGCCACATAGGAGGGGGGGGGAATGGCGTGAAGCAGAGCGAATGTGTGCGAGGCCGTACCTTATCGAGCAGCGGCAGGCAGCGGGGGACCCTCTGCTCCAGCTTGACGATGGTGATGAAGTCGCTCTCCTGTCGTTCATCCTCGCTGGTGTTGCACAGAGACAGAGGGTGATACTGTGGAAACAGAGGAGCAGAAGGTGAACCCCTCCGGAGATCCACTCAGGACAGTCTGCAACCCAAGCCGCCGCAGATGTGTCTGCTGACATCATCTCTGCTGGCCACCAGCAGATCATGCACACCATACATTACTGTAGTCTGAAAAGCTCTCCAGTGGGAAGAATGCAGATAATAAATGAGACCTCGTGCTAAGCTAACCCGGCATCCACTCTGTATATGCATTATATGTGTGAATAGATCATAGATGTAGGCGCGCACTGAATGTGGCACGAGCCGAGTACACTGAGACACGTTTGTTGGGCTTTGTTGTTAACAGCTATCAAAGGAGGAAAAATCCAGCCAGCTTGATCTGTGGAGGAAGAAAAAGACAGAAGCGGACACAAACGAGCGCCGCAGGGCGGCGATGTTCTGGCCAGCAGAGGGCAGCACATGTGCAGCATCTGGATGCACTCGAAACACCAGGAAAAGGGATTTCCATCCCATCAAAGTGGATGGATCCAGGGTCCAGCCGTGTTACTGGCATGCTAAAGTCTGCTCTCATGATCTTCAGGGTTCGGGCGATAGCTGGAGGTGTATTAAACGCTCATTTCAGTTCATCCTTGAAATAAACTAAACAAGGTCAAATAGGTTTCACAGAAAGAAGCCGCTGTAATTACACTGTAATTAACACTGTCACGAGCGGAGCAGCGGCACCATGACGACAGGGACTCTCATAGAAGCAGGGTTCTCCCCGATGGGGGGAGGGACACCAGCCAACGGCCCCTCGTCTTCTCCTCCCACCAACATGTGTGAATCTTCAAACATCAAAGCAAAGAGCACAGCTGGTTCTTACACGGCGAGTTCTTGATAAAATCCTTTCATTTGTGGAATTGAAGCATTTCCTTTCTTGACACCAAGAGGAAAATCGCTGGCACACCAGGCAATCAATTACATGGCCCGGCTCTGCCCCCCCCCGCCGCCCCCCCACCGCCTTCAAACTACTGAAGAACAGGAGAGATTCTTTCGCTGGAACATTTGATCCCCTCTGAAAGGGAGGAAATTCACGGCTGCTGAAAGGCTGCATTTAAGAGCTCAGAGGAGAGCAGCGGCGTGAGCGAGTCTCAGAGATACTGTCACGGCACGAGGGGCTGCGCCGCCATCCGTCCTGGGGGGGGCACGGGGGGGGGGGGGGGGGGGGGGGAACCTTCCCTGAGCAGCACGTCTGTGGGAGCGCTGGGAACTACCAGTGGCCTTCAGCACAGCTCACGTCACAACAGTGGGGATGAGACGACACGCTTCCTCTGCTGTGCCTGGTGGGGCTCCTCAAGTGGCCGAGCTGATGCGCCCCCCCCCCAACAATGCACCTCCAATCTCTAAAGTAAAAAGGCCCAAGGGTGACATCAACAGCTGGCTCGCCTTCCCAGGGAACCTCACGGAATGTGGCGTGAAGGGCGAAGGAGAGTCAGAGTGGCGAGTGTGGATCAGAGCCACGGAACAGAGTGGGGGGGGCAGGGGGGGGGCACAGCTGCCAGCATCAGTACTTCAGCATCAGTTGTCTCACTAATGAATCTAAGTCATTATAACAGCCATAACTGTTGATGAAACATGAAAAGGTGAAAGAAACAGAACTTTGAAGTCCTGGAGGAGGACGAGACAGAGGTGGCACAACGGTGGGACCAAGGGCTCTCCTTGAAGACGGGAGGGAGCTCAGTGGCTCCGTATGTGAAGCTACGCTGAACACCTGTTGGTGACCTTTTGACCTTTCAGCCCTGTGATCCTGTAACAGCGGATTCTGGTTCCACCCACAGCTGCCCTGGTCTCAGACTCCAGTTGTTGGATCAGTAGAACCCAGCGGCTCCGCTGGGGGCGGAGCTGGAGGGGCGGAGCCACACCTCACGCTGATAAATGGAGGTACGCGCTGAGATGAGGTGGATAACAGGTCCTTTTTAAGAAGGGCAGCCAGCGGGACAGGCTAACCCCCCCAGGCCCGCCTTGCACGCTCCACATCCAGCTGCCTTCACCCTTCCATATTTACAAGAACCAGATTAAAGGCCCACAGCTGAAGGTGGCCCTTCACAAAGAGAGGATTAATCCTTTAATGGCCCCTGACTGCTGTGGCCCCCAGCAGGACCGTGAAAGACAGTTCAGTCCCTCCACATTTCAGCATTTACGGGGGCCGTCGGTGCGTTGTGCTCCTGGTTTTCTTCTAAACGTGACGGTGCACGTGTGGCTGGAATAAAAGCAGATGATTCCAAAGGGGCCAGCGTCCCTCCAGCTGTGTGGTTCTGAGGGGACCCACCTCCGTGACCACAGCGGCCCTGTTTCTCATCGCTCACCAAACATTATCTTCTATTTGGATGCAGTCACATCAGAGGGCCGTGAGGACTCCTCGTGCCACCGTCAGTGCCACCCAACCGCTGACACAACTCTAAAATGACTCCACAAACGGGACCCGGCTGAGCTGAGACGTCTTCATTGGTTCATGGGGGTTTTTTTGTGGCCTTGAGGAAAATAAAGTAGAGTCCTGGGAAAAGAAATCAGTGAGTCTCCAGTTCACAGGGCCCAAAAACAACCGCAGGGCACGCAACAGCTCCCCACAGACTGTCAACAATACACACTGGTGCACCCGGACGCCTCCTCCACTGCCTCCATCTGGAGCTGGGACTGACTCCGTTCCTTTGTAGCCACCATTAAAGGAATTCCTGAACCACCAGATAGCCTCAGTCGGAGGGCCTGGAGCACAAATACAGCGCACGGACAGAAGATGAGGGGGGGGGGGCAGATAGTAGCCGCGGCGGGAAGTCAATAATATGTTTTCCACTTGCTTAGACCTGCAGAACGGCTTTTTTTCTGCTGCCAATAATCAGCGAGAGGGTTCTAGTTGATCTGCTGCCAGCAGGGAACCAAGGCCCAGGACCCAGGTCAGCCGGCACCAGCACACACACCTGCTCCGCTCATCAGCACTGTGCAGGCAAGTTGTGTGTGTGTGTGTGTGTGTGTGGGAGTGGAGTGTGTGTGGGAGTGTGTGTGTGGGAGTGGGAGTGTGAGTGTGTAGGTGGGTGGGAGTGTGTAGGTGTGTGGGAGTGGGAGTGTGTAGGTGTGTGGGAGTGGGAGTGTGTAGGTGTGTGGGAGTGGGAGTGGGAGTGTGTAGGTGTGTGGGAGTGTGTAGGTGGGTGGGAGTGTGTAGGTTGTGTTGGGAGTGGGAGTGTGTGTGGGAATGTGTAGGTGTGTGGGAGTGGGAGTGTGTAGGTGTGTGGGAGTGTGTAGGTGTGTGGGAGTGGGAGGGTGTAGGTGTGTGGGAGTGGGAGTGTGTGTGGGAGTGTGTAGGTGTGTGGGAGTGGGAGTGTGTGTGGGGAGTGTGTAGGTGTGTGGGAGTGGGAGTGTGTAGGTGTGTGGGAGTGGGAGTGTGTGTGGGAGTGTGTAGGTGTGTGGGAGTGGGAGTGTGTAGGTGTGTGGGAGTGGGAGTGTGTGTGGGAGTGTGTAGGTGGTGGGAGTGGGAGTGTGTAGGTGTGTGGGAGGTGTAGGTGTGGGAGTATGTAGGTGTGTGGGAGTGGGAGTGTGTAGGTGGGTGGGAGTGTGTAGGTGTGTGGGAGTGTGTGAGGGAGTGTGGGAGTGGAGTGTGTAGGTGTGTTGGAGTGTGTAGGTGTGTGGTGAGTGGGAGTGTGTGTGGGAGTGTGTAGGTGTGTGGGAGCTGTTGTAGGTGTGTGGGAGTGTTGGGAGTGGAGTGTGTAGGTGGGTGGGAGTAGGTGGAGGTGTGTGGGGAGTGGGAGTGTGTAGGTGTGGGGAGTGTGTGGGGGAGTGTGTAGGTGGGTGGGAGTGTGTAGGTGTGTGGGAGTGTGTAGGTGTGTGGGAGTGAGAGTGGTAGGTGGGTGGGAGTGTGTGTGGGCGTGTGTAGGTGGGTGGGAGTGGGAGTGTGTAGGTGGGGTGGGAGTGTGTGTGGGAGTGTGTAGGTGGGTGGGGAGTGTGTAGGTGTGTGGGAGTGGAGTGTGTAGGTGGGAGGGAGTGTGTGTGGGAGTGTGTAGGTGGGTGGGAGTGTGTAGGTGTGTGGGAGTGAGAGTGTGTAGGTGGGTGGGAGTGGGAGTGTGTAGGTGGGTGGGAGGTGGTGTGGGGGAGTGTGTAGGTGGGTGGGAGTATGTAGGTGTGTGGGAGTGGGGAGTGTGTAGGTGTGTGGGAGTGGGAGTGGGAGTGTGTGTGGGGAGTGTGTGTGGGTGTGTGGGAGTGTGTAGGTGGGGTGGGAGTGTGTGTGGGAGTGTGTAGGTGTGTGGGAGTGGGAGTGGGAGTGTGTAGGTGTGTGGGAGTGTGTGTGGGAGTGTGTAGGTGGGTGGGAGTGTGTAGGTGTGTGGGAGTGTGTGTGGGAGTGTGTGTGGGAGTGCGTGTGAGTGCGTGTGTGTGTGGGAGTGTGTAGGTGTGTGGGAGTGTGTGTGGGAGTGTGTGTGGGAGTGCGTGTGAGTGCGTGTGTGTGGGAGTGTGTGCTCTCCTGTTGGTGCTATGAAAGCTCCAGCCTTCAGCTCAGATTATTCCTTTATTACCACTAAAGCAGGTGAATAAATGTGTTAATAGCAGCAGGATCTGGGTGTTATTATCCTCTGGTAATCAAACCTTTCCTTCCACGTAAATCACTCTGACTCCTGAAGTCGGAGATGAAAGGGAAAAGAGTTGTCATGAGATGATTGTATCAGCACGTATACAGTAACTCAAGAGTGAGAGGGAGGGGGCAATTACAGCTCCTGCCCCCCCTTCCCACCCCCTGGGGCTGAGAAGAAACCTGTCAAGATTAGTGCACATCAGGGATCCACCAGGTCTGCTCGCTGCAAACCTCTGCACGTGCTGACACGCACGCACACACACACCTGTGCACCTCATGGTGGCCCAGTGGGGGGGCTGTGGGGGGGCTAGGGTTGTGGCCCTGCAGTGCTGTGCAGTTGTGGTGCCAACACTTGTGTGTTTAGGTGTTATGGATGAAAGCTGCAGACAGCAGGAGCAGGAGCATCTGCTGGAGAGGCCCATTACAAGCAGTCAAAGCGCTTCTGACGTGGAACTTTTTCCCATTTGGTGTTTGGAAAGCCAGGATCTGGTTCCCCCTGAGCAGACCCAGAAGGAGCAGGAGGCCTCGGTCCTGTCACAACACGGCGTGTTATCTTTTCCCTCACCTTTATCATCAGCGTATCCAGTAACTGTTAGCACACTTGTGTCAATGTGATACCATAATGAGGTTCAGGTAATTACCAGCAGCTCCGCAGCTGCCTGGCCGCTTCCATGGATATGAGATTACATATTTGGGGATCCTGCGAGGAGTGACGGTTCCAAACAAATGAGGCCTGAATGTTGATGCATAAACACAGTTGCTAAGTGCTGCTGCAGCAGCTTGATGGATGAGCCAGTAAATATTTGCTTTGCCTGCGGCAGCAAAATAGTGAGGTTCATTTTTCGGATCAGAATCATCGGCTTCCAGAGGCTTAATTTCCACGTTGTAATTGTTTTCTAATGTTTTCTCTTCATTTCTCAGCTAAGCTTGGTAAAAATGTTTGCTCCACCAAAGTCTTGTCAGGTAAGTTTCACTTCCGCGAAAACACACTAAGAAAAATAGTGCCGTTGGTTGTTGATCATCTTGACATGACAGCAGTAGCAACTGTCTGAGACTAGCATGGTGCTACCTGTGTCCTCCCCACAAAACACCCCAGCAGTCCCAACCGGAGCATCAGTCCATCAGGCCGCGGGCCAGAACGCCAGCATACATTTCAAAGCTCCCAGCTAAAGATAAACAAAGCACTTCCCTGTTTAAAACAAGCTGGTCATTTTTAGCTGGGTCAGACAGGGTTGGGTGGGTCAGACAGGGTTAGGGTGGGTCAGACAGGGTTGGTGGCTAAGAGTAGGGTCAGGCTGGGGGGTACAGGGTGGGTGGGTCAGACAGGGTTTGGGTGGGTCAGACAGGTGTGGGGCTAGAGTAGGTCAGACAGGGTTGGGTGGGTCAGACAGGGTTAGGGTGGGTCAGACAGGGTTGGGTGGGTCAGACAGGGTTGGGGCTAGAGTAGGTCAGACAGGGTTGGGGTGGGTCAGACAGGGTTAGGGTGGGTCAGACAGGGTTGGGGCTAGAGTAGGTCAGACAGGGTTGGGTGGGTCAGACAGGGTTGGGTGGGTCAGACAGGTTGGGGCTAGAGTAGGTCAGACAGGGTTGGGCTGGGTCAGACAGGGTTCGGGTGGGTCAGACAGGGTTGGGTGGGTCAGACAGGGTTGGGGCTAGAGTAGGTCAGACAGGTTAGGGTGGGTCAGACAGGGTTGGGTGGGTCAGACAGGTTGGGGCTAGAGTAGGTCAGACAGGTTAGGGTGGGTCAGACAGGGTTTGGGTGGGTCAGACAGGGTTGGGGTCTAGAGTAGGTCAGACAGGTTGGGTGGGTCGACAGGGTGGGGGGTCAGACAGGGTTGGGGCTAGAGTAGGTCAGACAGGTTGGTGGGTCAGACAGGGTTGGGTGGGTCAGACAGGGTTGAGGAGGTGAGACAGGGTTGAGGAGGTGAGACAGGGTTGGGTTCCAATCAGTCCAGAGAAAAGAGACGAATGTTTCCAGAAAAGAGACCTTAAAAACCCAGAAGGAATCATCTGTAAATATCCCAGTTCCTAAAAGGAATTCACCGCATGTGATGCATAAATGTTCCGTCCTTTAGGCCAGGATGGATCTCTGGTGATCAGGCCATGCCGGTAATCAGGCCACACCTGGTGATCAGGCCGCGCCGGTGATCAGGGTTTAGGGCCGGTCTGAGGGATCTACCGCCATCATGTGATCACGTGACCTGACGTCACCTTAGAGGGGGCGGAACTCTTGAAGCGAGCATGTAATGATCACAACTGTCATCAGCTGCTGTGTTTCCCTGATAGGGAGCAGGAAGAAAACACACACACACACACACACACACACTGACTGTTTGCTCAGTGGAACGGGGGGGGGGGGGGGGGCTTAAGGGGTTCAGTCTAAAACTACAGCATGACGTAGAAGACAGTGGAGATCAGAGACTCTTAGCCTGCCTCTGGAGGTGAACAGTGCTGCTTTTTCCATGAAATGGCCCCATCTGACATTCCTGAACTGAAGAAGAAGAAGAACCACAACAGACTGTTGAAGGTTCCACATCGGCGCCTGGTGAAGTGGCCACATTTAATAAACAAAACAGAGAAAAGACTCAAACCTCCACACAAACACTTTCTTTCTGTAAAAGGTGGGTTAAAAGGCTCCTGCTCAGGTCAATAACCATATCTGGATATTCCTTTTGCGTTGGGAATACTCGAAGACCATAAGATCCCTCATGAGGGCTGAGGAACGTTGACCAAGCCAACTCCTGGGAAGCTCCACACCTGATTTAGCTGGAACTCAAACCTGATTTGTGAGTACGAGCAGTCTGACCTGGAGGGTCTGGATGTGAAGCAGGCTGCTCTCTGGAGAACCTCCGACTCACAACCTGGAATCCAGGTTAAACGGTGAAGAGCCGTTAGCAACATTCAAGCAGCTCACTCCAAGAGGAACAGCAGAGGTAGTGTGTGATAGCTGGTATCGCCATGGAGACCCACCCTCCCAACCGGACTAACCCCTCCACCTCACAGCTGATCCCTTTAACATCTGGACTGTGGTCTCCTCGCTGCTGGTATCACTTCCTAGAAGGACGCCCTGAATCCCCAAAAGCCTGGAGAACTAATCAAAGCATGAAACGTAGCTGAAGGTTCTAGTGGAGATGGTTATGAAACGTAGCTGTAAGGTTCTAGTTGAGATGGTTATGAAACGTAGCTGAAGGTTTCTAGTTGAGATGGTTATGAAACGTAGCTGAAGGTTCTAGTTGAGATGGTTATTGAACGTAGCTGAAGGTTCTAGTTGAGATGGTTATGAACGTAGCTGAAGGTCCTTGTTGAGATGGTTATGAAACGTAGCTGAAGGTTCTAGTGGAGATGGTTATGAAACGTAGCTGAAGGTTCTAGTGGAGATGGTTATGAAACGTAGCTGAAGGTTCTAGTTGAGATGGTTATGAAACGTAGCTGAAGGTTCTAGTTGAGATGGTTATGAAAACGTAGCTGAAGGTTCTAGTGGAGATGGTTATGAAACGTAGCTGAAGGTTCTAGTTGAGATGGTTATGACACGTAGCTGAAGGTTCTAGTTGAGATGGTTATGAAACGTAGCTGAAGGTTCTAGTTGAGATGGTTATGAAACGTAGCTGAAGGTTCTAGTGAGATGGTTATGAAACGTAGCTGAAGGTTCTAGTGGAGATGGTTATGAAACGTAGCTGAAGGTTCTAGTGGAGATGGTTATGAAACGTAGCTGAAGGTTCTAGTGGAGATGGTTATGAAAACGTAGCTGAAGGTTCTAGTGGAGATGGTTATGAAACGTAGCTGAAGGTTTCTAGTTGAGATGGTTATGAAACGTAGCTGAAGGTTCTAGTTGAGATGGTTATGAACGTAGCTGAAGGTTCTAGTTGAGATTGGTTGAAACTGCAGCTGCCACAACCAACACGTCCGTGATCAGGACATCTTCTGCTGCTACCATCCCCTAACATCACCTCGGTACCAGGTCTTCTGCTGCTACCATCCCTAACATCTCCTGGTACCAGGTCTTCTGCTGCTACCATCCCTAACATCAGCTGGTACCAGGTCTTCTGCTGCTACCATCCCTAACATCAGCTGGTACCAGGTCTTCTGCTGCTACCATCCCTAACATCTCCTGGTACCAGGTCTTCTGCTGCTACCATCCCTAACATCACCTGGTACCAGGTCTTCTGCTGCTACCATCCCTAACATCACCTGGTACCAGGTCTTCTGCTACCATCCCTAACATCCTGGTACCAGGTCTTCTGCTGCTACCATCACCTAACATCAGCTGGTACCAGGTCTTCTGCTGCTCCATCCCTAACATCTCCTGGTACAAGTCTTCTGCTGCTACCATCCCTAACATCAGCTCGGTACCAGGTCTTCTGCTGCTACCATCCCTAACATCTCCTGGTACCAGGTCTTCTGCTGCTACCATCCCTAACATCAGCTGGTACCAGGTCTTCTGCTGCTACCATCCCTAACATCTCCCTGGTACCAGGTCTTCTGCTTGCTACCATCCCTAACATCACCTGGTACCAGGTCTTCTGCTGCTACCATCCCTAACATCTCCTGGTACCAGGTCTTCTGCTGCTACCATCCCTAACATCTCCTCGGTACCAGGTCTTCTGCTGCTACCATCCCTAACATCTCCTGGTACCAGGTCTTTGCTGCTACCATCCCTAACATCTCCTGGTACCAGGTCTTCTGCTGCTACCATCCTAACATCTCCTGGTACCAGGTCTTCTGCTGCTACCATCCCTAACATCAGCTGGTACCAGGTCTTCTGCTGCTACCATCCCTAACATCTCCTGGTACCAGGTCTTCTGCTGCTACCATCCCTAACATCTCCTGGTACCAGGTCTTCTGCTGCTACCATCCCTAACATCTCCTGGTACCAGGTCTTCTGCTGCTACCATCCCTAACATCACCTGGTACCAGGTCTTCTGCTGCTACCATCCCTAACATCTCCTGGTACCAGGTCTTCTGCTGCTACCATCCCTAACATCTCCTGGTACCAGTTCTTCTGCTGCTATCATCCCTAACATCTCCTGGTACCAGGTCTTCTGCTGCTACCATCGCTAACATCTCCTGGTACCAGGTCTTTCTGCTGCTACCATCCCTAACATCACCTGGTACCAGGGTGGAACGAGGCTCCTTCTCCAGGCTGAAGCCACCTAGTGCCAGAGCTGTGGCCCCCCAGCAGGACCCCAGCAGCCCGACGCCTCTGCTGAGGGCCCGAAACACGCCTGGTTCCGCTGCCCTTCAGGCCACCTCTAAGGTCAGCGAGAGAACAGCGCAGATGTTTGTGTCTGGCATCGGCAGACGGACATTAGCGTGTCCTGGAGGTTCCGCCCCAGCGGTCAGAGCGGTGGGGGCCTTTGAAGCATCCGCCCCCCCTGTGGAGGGACGCGGCAGTGATGGTCTCCCCTCACTTCCTGCTTCCACGTGCTCCAAGCCCCGTCTGTGTCTACGGGAGGGGCCGGGGAGGTGGGGGTGTGTTCGGGTAAACACTGCTGAGGTGTGGGCCCCATGCCAGGAGCAGGGAGCTCCTGGTGGAACGGCACGGAAAAAATGAGACCAGAGGAATGTCGACTCCATCAAGCAGTGTAAACAAGCTGGGCTGATAGAATGCTGCCACTCCGCTTTGAAGTTGCACGCACACGCACACACACACACATGCACACACACACACACTCACACGTTTCTAAATAGGATCTTATGTGTGATTCCAAACACCCATCCCAAGGATTGGATGGATATCTGTGATGTGGAGATACATGAAGATCAGCTGGTTCTGGTCACATTAGAAGGATATCGGAGCACCTTTACCAACGCGTAGCGACCAACGCTGCCCCTACTGGACGGTGCCCGCCTCTGCAACCCAGGCCGGAACTTACGGCTCTATTTATTACTCTCAGACACACACACACAGAGACACACACACACACACACAGCAGGCATGTGCAGACCCCAGCACCTGCTCATCTTACACATGCTCCACCCGTCAGTCCTTCCGCTCTTCCAGATTTCCTTCCATCCCACTCTTCATACTGGTTCTGGCCCTGCTGGGGCCCTGTTGACCTTCTCTGCTGAGGACGCAGCAGCGGCACCAGCCAACATGGAGGCACCACAGCCTCCGTGCACGGTGCACGTGCACGGTGCACGGTGATGGTCTAGTTCCCTACAGCACTGATCACCTTCATGCTAAATGCTAACCTTCCTCTTGCTTTAGTGTCCACCTCACCAAGAGTTAAGGTGGATCTCTGCAAAGCTAAACTAAATAGATTAGCTAGTGCACAGTGTTAACTACCAGAGCAATTCATCAGCTGTGGAGCAGAGCACGCAGACGGTTCTACACTAATATCCGCCTGCACACTCGCGTCTGCCGCCACCATCAGACGCTTCACGAGCTCTCACACACGCTCACAGACGCCTGCCGTCAACACACACATAAATATCTGCTCCTTCTTGGTTAACAGTGTGTTTACAGGCCAGACAAACACAGCAGAAGCTGCTGCAGCCTCCACAGGCTGCAGATGTGCACGTCCGTGCACGTCCGTGCACGTCTGACTGGCCAGGAACAGTTAGTGCATGTAGGAGAACGTGGGGTCTCAGCACAGAGAAACATTCACATGGTGATACGGCGGGAAAACTCATGTTTAACAAGTTTAAATACAGGAGAAAGCAGAAGACATCAGAGGACACCTCAGCTTCTGCTGAGGACACAGGACAGAGGACACAGGACACAGGACAGAGGATACGGGACAGAGGGCACAGGACAGAGGGCACAGGACAGAGGATACGGGACAGAGGGCACAGGACAGAGGGCACAGGACAGAGGGCACAGGACAGAGGGCACGGGACAGAGGATACGGGACCCAGGACAGAGGGCACAGGACAGAGGGCACAGGACAGAGGACACAGGACAGAGGGCACAGGACACAGGGCACGGGACAGAGGATACGGGACCCAGGACAGAGGGCACAGGACAGAGGGCACAGGACAGAGGGCACGGGACAGAGGGCACAGGACAGAGGACACAGGACAGAGGGCACAGGACAGAGGGCACAGGACAGAGGACACAGGACAGAGGGCACAGGACAGAGGGCACGGGACAGAGGGCACAGGACAGAGGATACGGGACAGAGGGCACAGGACAGAGGACACAGGACAAAGGGCACAGGACAGAGGGCACGGGACAGAGGGCACAGGACAGAGGGCACGGGACAGAGGGCACGGGACAGAGGACACAGGACAGAGGGCACAGGACAGAGGGACACAGGATACAGGACAGAGGAACAGGATACAGGAAACAGGACAGAGACACAGGACAGAGGGCACAGGACAGAGGACACAGGATACAGGACACAGGACACAGGATACAGGAAACAGGACAGAGGGCACAGGACAGAGGATACGGACAGAGGGCACAGGACAGAGGATACAGGACAGAGGACACAGGACAGATGACACAGGAAACAGGACAGAGGACACAGGATACAGATACAGGAAACCAGGACAGAGGACACGGGACAGAAAACACAAGACAGAGGACACAGAACACAGCGGGAAACAGGACACAGGACAGAGAACCCAGGACTAAGGACAGAGGATACAGGACCCAGGACAGAGGACACATGAAAGAGGACACAGGACAGAGGCATAGGACACAGGACAGAAAACACAAGATGGAGGACACAAAACAGAGACACAGAACAGAGGAAACAGGACAGAGGACAGAGGAGCATAATCAATATCGCATGTGGAGGTGATTAATGCCCACACACACACACACCACACACACACACACACACACACACACACACCACACACACACACACACACTCTCTCACGCAACATACACACACACTCTCACACCCACACACTCTCACACGCCCACAAAACACGCACACACACACACCTGGGGGGGAGGAGGCAGGAGCCTTTTAACAACACACACTCCGCTGACTCGGCAACCTGATCCATTTATTCCAGACTCCCGCTGCAGCTCCACACCACTTCCTGGGTCTCCTTCCTCTGGCCCCCAGGGTGTGAGGACCCCAGCTACCACGGGGAGCCTCCATACATGTGGGGCAACCATGCGTGCATGTGTGTGTGGTGTGTGTGTGTGTGTAGAGTAAGGAGATATGATCACATGACATGAAAGCACACCTCAGAATTCCGGCCTGACTAAAGAGTTCACACAGAGTTGGGAAGATTACATGTTGTGCAGAATTCATTAACACACACACACACACACACACACACACACACACACACACACACACCAATGGAATGCCCCTGCCCAGATGCAGCCAGGTGACAACAACAATGTGGCAGTAAAGTTCCGTCACCTTTGGTCCCTACAACTATAGCTAAGTCCGTTTGTGGAATTTACAGCCCGTGTCGAGATGAGAAGCACGCCGCTCAGACTTGACTCGCTCGTCACAAATCTGTCAAATATTCCGGGAGAAGCTGTTCAGTGGCTCCCTCCTCCCGCTGTATGGTGAGCGCCGATCCCGCCGGGCCTCCATCACCGTTCGGAGGACAAAGAACGCGACGTTGGGTCTTTCTGAGCCGAGCTGGCGGCCATCTTGGCTGAGGAAGTTTCCTTCACAGGCCAAAGTGCAACCGCTGATGCAACAAATGCTCCCGGCTGACGACGCCAGAGACGGAACCTCTGGCGGTACCAGAGAGGCCTTGGTACCGCCACAGCCCCCATCCCAGGCAACAACCGTTAGGGGAGCCGTCCTCAAAGATCACAGCATGGAGGAGAGGCTCCAGCCCCGAATGGTTCTGCTAGCTGGAGCCTCCACCCAGACGGGTCTCCTGGTTCTGCTAGCAGTGCTGGCTGCTGGAGCCTCCACCCAGCCGGGTCTCCTGGTTCTGCTAGCAGTGCTGGCTGCTGGAGCCTCCGCCCAGACGGGTCCCCCCCCACGTCTCCTGGTTCTGCTAGCAGTGCTGGCTGCTGGAGCCTCCACCCAGCCGGCCCCCCCCACGTCTCCTCTCTAAAACACGCACGTTAAATACTCCACATCAGCGTGAGAGCCTACACAGATGATGGCGGCAGATGTTTAGCGTAGAGGGACGGTCCAAGCGGACATGAAGATCCAGGACCTAGATCCAGGATCCAGTAAAAAGAGCTGTTTGATCCCTGAGGTCTGGCTGAGCTGCTGGTGCGGGCGGTTCTGGATCAAGGCCGTCACATCACACCCACATTATATTTATTTTCTGTTGTTTATCCGTCCGCTGCTCAGGCAGCCGCGTGGAGCTGCTCTAGCAGGAGAAACGCGTCCTCCTTATGTCCCCGTGATGAATGCCAACTGTCCTGCTGGCAGAGGACGGGGACGTGTCCCTCTGCTACTATGGCTTTATGGACGGAACACCTAGTACCCAAGCGCCTTGAATGAAAATGCAGATCCAATAAGTTTCCTCCTCTGTGGAAAAACGGAGTGGGACTCCAAAACGCTCCGCTTTTAGCTCAAGTGTCCCAAAGACGCGATTCTTCTTTTGTCCCATTTCTCATTCACACTGAACATGGCGCCCCGGCCGGCGTGCTGAGCGCCGTCCCAGGAGGGGAGACGGCCAGTAGAGTCACAACTGTGCGAGGAGCCGCGCTGGAGCGCCGCCAGGACGCCATCCCGCCACATTTAAAGAGGGCAGTGCGTCACGCTGGCGTCACGTTACTCTGAGAGCTCAGATGCTCCGACAATAAAGTCAAAGAAAGCCCTGAGCCAAGATGGCCGCGAGGGAGGCGCCAGAGTTAGCACAGCGACGCCTACGTTCAAGGCTAATATCAGCACCCTTCTGAATAAAACAGGAAGGAGGAGGAGGTTTGGTCAACAGGTCTGGTCAACAGGTTTAGTCAACAGGTCTGGTCAACAGGTTTAGTCGACAGGTTTAGTCGACAGGTCTAGTCAACAGGTCTAGTCAACAGGTTTAGTCACAGGTTTAGTCGACAGGTCTAGTCGGACAGGTTCTGGTCAACAGGTTTAGTCAACCGGTCTAGGCGACAGGTGTAGTCAACAGGTCTAGTCGACAGGTTTAGTCGACAGGTCTAGGCGACAGGTTTAGTAACAGGTCTAGTCGACAGGTTTAGTCGACAGGTTTAGTCAACAGGTTTAGTCAACAGGTTTAGTCAACAGGTCTGGTCAACAGGTTTAGTCGACAGGTTTAGTCGACAGGTTTAGTCAACAGGTCTAGTCGACAGGTTTAGTCAACAGGTTTAGTCAACAGGTCTGGTAAACAGGTTTGGTCGACAGGTTTTAGTCGACAGGTTTAGTCGACAGGTCTAGTCAACAGGTTTAGTCGGACAGGGTCTGGCAACAGGTTTAGTCGACAGGTTTTAGTGAACAGGTCTAGTCGACAGGTTTAGTCAACAGGTCTAGTCGACAGGTTTAGTCCACAGGTTTAGTCCACAGGTTTAGTCGACAGGTTTAGTCAACAGGTTTAGTCAAACAGGTCTAGTCAACAGGTTTAGTCAACAGGTCTAGTCGACAGGTCTAGTCAACAGGTTTAGTCAACAGGTCTAGTCGACAGGTCTAGTCAACAGGTTTAGTCGACAGGTCTAGTCGACAGGTCTAGTCAACAGGTCTAGTCGACAGGTCTAGTCAACAGGTCTGGTCGACAGGTTTAGTCGACCCACATGTGCTGTTTAGCTGCACGTTATTTCCTCAGATGCTCAGCAGGATCTCAGCTCCTCTCTCCTTCTTGTTCTAACGTGATCAGTCAGACATTAATCCTTAATGAACTGATGTTTCCTCAGATATTTTGGCAGGACGAACCTGCAGAGCTCCCACACAAGGAACCTTTTATCTCTGTGCCTGAAGGCATCGGGCCTCACAGGTAATCCCGCTCCAACCAGGCAGTTTGGAAGACCAGCCGCTGGTCGATCAACTAGTGGACCCAGCGGGTGCACGCCCCCCACATTGGCTAACGCTACGTGCACCCGCTGAGGTGCGCGCGGAAATATCCTCCTTATCCATGTGAAGAGCGAGCCAACGCCAAAACATCAGGATTCTACCGCCAGCCTTCGCCGGCGTGGCATTCAGGGCCGGAGGCCTTTTCTGTAACGCCTGTGATGCAGCGTGCACGCTCGTCGCTGCTCACCGCCCAGACGCACGTGAACATCTGTATCAACACGGTCAGAACCGCTGCTGCCACTGAAGGTCCGATTCAGACATTCCTCTGACGTACATAGAGCAGACAGACAGGCAGGTAGGTAGACAGGCAGGCAGGCAGAACAGGCAGGTAGACAGACAGACAGACAGACAGACAGACAGACAGACAGGCAGGTAGACAGACAGGCAGACAGACAGACAGGCAGACAGACAGACAGGCAGGTAGACAGACAGGCAGGTAGACAGACAGACAGGACAGACAGACAGGACAGGCAGACAGACAGACAGACAGGCAGACAGACAGACAGGCAGGTAGACAGACAGACAGGCAGGTAGGTAGGTAGACAGACAGACAGGCAGGTAGGCAGACAGACAGGCAGGTAGACAGACAGACAGGCAGGTAGGCAGGTAGACAGACAGACAGGCAGGTAGGTAGACAGACAGACAGACAGGCAGACAGGCAGGTAGACAGACAGACAGGCAGGTAGGTAGGTAGACAGACAGGCAGACAGGCAGGTAGACAGACAGACAGGCAGGTAGGTAGGTAGACAGACAGGCAGACAGGCAGGTAGACAGACAGACAGGCAGGTAGGTAGGTAGACAGACAGGTAGACAGGCAGGTAGACAGGCAGACAGGCAGGTAGGTAGGTAGACAGACAGGCAGACAGGCAGGTAGACAGACAGACAGGCAGGTAGGTAGGTAGACAGACAGGCAGGACAGGACGGTAGACAGACAGACAGGCAGGTAGGTAGGTAGACAGACAGGTAGACAGGCAGGTAGACAGGCAGGCAGGCAGGCAGGCAGACAGGTAGGTAGACTGTCATCTGCGAGTGAGACGGGTGCACGTGCTGGAGGGAGGCAGGAGCCTGGACACGCAGCCCCTCTGGGTAGTTGGCGGCCCGCATCACTTCCTGCTCGGCTCCGGGGAGAGAGGAGACATCCATCACGCCGTGACGCACCCGAGCGCCAGAGGAAGCTCCGCCAGCCTCGTTTATCACGGCCCATTAATTTGGCCACTGAGCTCGGAATTATTTTATCTGACGCACAGGTGAAACTCCACTTCCTGTAATTAAAGGCTGCGCAGCTCCGGGCGTGTCGAGCCGACCCGGTTCAGAAACAAAGCGCCGCCGGGCCTCCAGAGAGCAGGTCCAGCACCACGGGTCATCCAAACACGCCTGGCGGAGGTCCGACGGGCCAGAACCAACTGGGCGGATCTGATTGGAAGGTCAGGTACCGCCAGGGTTCACCTGAGGCCTCCCATCATCTGAGAGTTAAGATCCAGACCTCATGCTGTGTGTGTGTGTGTGTGTGTGCGTGTGTGTGTGTGTGTGTGTGCATGTGTGTGTGTGTGTGTGTGGCCAACCATGCAGGAACTCATAAATACGTCTCCTCTCGTTAGCTTTATCAACAGGTGCAGACACACACACACACACACACACACACACACACACACACACACACCGGCAGCAGGGTGGCGGCCCGACGCATCCAGGAGGATCCAGGATCTTTATTATTGATTAAAAAGAAGGAAAGGAGAGAAAAGTCCAGGTGGGATTTAGGTTTCTACACAGGTGATCCCCAGCTCCACGTCCGTGTGGGCACGGGCCACGTGCACGCGCCCAGCTGGAGTGTGTGTTGTGCTGCGTGCTCAGCGTTTGCACTTTGACAAGGTTTTCCATTCAAGATAAGACAGGCTGGCGGCGTTCTGTGGTACGCCTGCGCGCCACCTCACACCTCTCAGGGCAGGTAGACCTGCTGGAGGAGCCTCACCGCCGGAGCTCTTCCCAGCTAGCAGTTAGCTTAGCACGATGGGTTTCGCTGAAACATGCAGAGCGACACGCGTCCACACAGGTGCGCCACTCTTCACATGGTAGCGGTTGAGACCGAGTCCCCACCCCCCACAGGCTGGGAACATGTGACCCAGAGGGGAATTCCGCTCTTTTCCCATGTTTTCCACGCCGCGGATGAAAGGAGCTGCGTGTAGAATGTCAACACCAGCGCAGCTGTGCTGAAACAAAAGCAGGGCGACAGCAGAAAGGACACGAGGACCCGATAACGCCACGTGCACAGGCGAGCCACGACCGGCACGATGAGAGGGAGCGATAAAAACACGCGTCTCAGCTGAGAGGACGAGCAAAAAGAAAGGAAGATTAAAGGGGAAGAAGGAAACGTGTGTGTGGCACCTGTGGCTAATCTCATACCGCTCCTGCTTTAACAGGCTTCACCTCCTCTAACGGACCCGACGGCCCGGAATCGCTCCTCTTTCATTCCCATCTTTTCCAGCAGAGCGCCCACCGAAGCATCGGTCACCGTGGCGACGTCCCCCCCGTCCCTGTCTCGTGCCACTCGTCCCCGTTCATCAGGGGGACAACCACGATGTGGCTTCCTGCTAATGTCAAGGGAAAACTGGGATGTTTGGGCTGTCGGAGGAGCCGCGGCTCAGAGCGGAGTTTCCCCGGAGGACCGACGCGCTCACGTGTTGTCCTCACCGTGGACACAGGCGGGACAAGAGAGGTGAAGGTTCGGGGAGTAAATGCCCCGCTCCCCTCCCCTCACACAAGGACGCCCACTGTCTTGGATTTGCCTTCTTGTTAGAACCTCGGATAGAGACGGGAATGGTGCCAAGCGCACCAGCTATTTCCTCCACAGCTGCGAGCAGATGGCCGGCCTGGGCAACAACGGCGTCTTCTTAACAAAGTGCCCCGGTTCCTTGGAGACCTCCACGCCCAACGTTCACCACACGGGCCAAAGAGGAGGGAGGAATGCCGAGATGATGGAAATTCAGGTGGGAATTCTGCTGGATTATTAAAGAGGAAGATCCCTGAAGGCAGACGGTGACGACACCACCGTGACGGGAGAACGTGAGCGATGGGAGTCAAAACAAGCGTGTTCCAGTGGTGTCTGCAGCCCTGGAGAAGCCGCAGCGGCGCTAACGTTAGCTAGCCCGTCACAGGCAGCTGAGGTCTCCATGCCTTAGCATGCTAGCGCTAATACATTAGCCTGCCGCTAGAGCCGGAGGAGGTGACGAGATCTTTATCCGATGCCTGGACGGTGTGAAAGAACGAGCATTAAAGATGGCCGTGAGGGCCCCGAGCGACATGGACGTCCCCGGTCTCATCACGGGCCACGGCGCCGCCCCGGTCGCCACAGAACCACAAATAAAAGAAACATAAATGTGGTGCTGAACTGCTGTGGTTACCGTGGCGACGCTCTTTCACACTGTATTTGATGAGACCCAAGCAACACAGTCAGCGTTTCTTCCAGAGGGTCCCACCAGAGGAGCTGATCAAGGAGACGCAGCCCTGTGTGTGTGTGTGTGTGCGTGTGTGTGTGTGTGTGTGTGTGTGTGTGTGTGTGTGTGTGTGCGTGTGTGTGTTTCTCACCACATCCTTATTCAGGAATGGGGACATAACTTACTGCTTCGCTCACGTAACCTGACCCGTGCTGGTAATTGCATTTCTTTCTTTCACATGACTCCGTGTGTGTGTGCATGTCGGGGTGTGTGTGTGTGTGAGTGTGTGTGTGTGGGGGGGGTGTCCAAGGCGAAGCATCACCCGGAGGTCTGGGGCAGCCAGCAACAGCTGGCCTTTCATTGACAGCTTTTGAGGGTTGGTTAATATTTCAGTCCAAAGCAGTTGTGTGGAGGGAGGCGCCTCCACATTGTTCTTATGAAAACACACGCGCTGATGAGAGTATTGTCCTGACAAGCACGGACAGGGCTGCTCTCAAGCTAGCTCCACGGCAGCGCCAGCTATTTGGAGAGAAAAGCAAAGTATAATCACTATTTGTGCACCACTGTGCCAAAGCTAAAAATCATAGACGTGAGCCTGTCATCTGTGATGTTGTGCCAACTCAGCACCACCCAAGCCACATCTGAGGCCGCCTCCCCGCGCGGCGGCCCTGTTAGCGCGGCTAAAATAAAATCAGACAGTCGAGCACTGTTCCGCTCGGAGAGGTGGCGTCCACCGCCGGGGAGACGTTAGCGCCGGATTACCGGGACGTTAGGAACGACCGCTATCGGGGCAGGGCCGGCGTGTGTTCGCGCTGCAAAGCATTGTGGGAGCTGGGACTGTGCTGCTGTGCTAGGTGAGAGCGGGTGGAAAACTCCCAACAGGAGGAGGATGAGACGGAGGAGACTCATGGAGGGGTGAAGGAATGAAACAAAGCTCCGTTTGGTGTCCCAGGCCAGTTCCCCAGCACACGAACACACCCGGAAAACACGGAACGAGTGAAGACTCAGCTGAATATTTGGGATTTAGTCCTTTGGAATACAAGCCCTTGCCTATTTGGCCTCTATCTTCAAAGTGAAGCCTCAGTTAAAAAGAGGAGTAAAAAGCCGCCACTGACCCATTTAGCTTGAACAATTAGAGCCTCTGGTTGTTGATCTTTGCTAATGAATACCGTTACTGTTTAGAAGGTCCAGCCTGTCGCTCCGTGGGATCAGTCTCAGCTATCAAATAGCCCGTGTTAGCAGCTGGCGCTCTGAACATAAAAGGTGGCCAGTGCAAATAAATGCTAACTTTAGCTTTATGGCTTTGCTCACTTTAAGTCGAGCCAGGTTTGTTGTGGACAACTCTCAAAGCCATTTGGGGCCCCGACCACACCCTCCAGAGCCTTGGGAGGCTCTTCCCATTCGTTCCTTTGTGACATCACTAAGATAATGGAGCCGCTCCGCTGTGCCGCTCCGCTGTGCTGTGCTAACGAGCGGTTCTGTGAGAACAACAGGCGTCCTGGCGTTGGCGCCGTTGGCAGGTATGCACCCGCGACAAGTTGCTGCAGAAAACTTCCAACCAACTCCACTTAGTCAAATGTCAAGTAGCTTTCTTGCGAAGAGGATCGCGCCGCCGTACATGTTGTTGCTATGCTAAAGAGAAGCTATTCCCGGGTTTAGGGCAGGCAGCCGGGGTGGGACGCCACCAGAACCGCCAGCGGGCCAGAACCTTCTAAACTTGTGTTACGTTTGAATCAGGCCCCAAACTTGAAGAAAACAAACTGCAGAAGCCGTCTGCTCGTCACGTCCGACGCTAGCAAGCAGCGCAGGAAAATGTTGCTTCTTCCCTTGGCTCCTCGAAGGAGGGGTCCCAACTGACTTTGGAAAGACACACTTTGATTGTGCTTCCAGAAACGCTGGCAGATACGAAGAACCTTTCGCTTATTTACCTTAGATAAGCCATCTGAGTAACAGTGAAATAAGAAGCAACGCAAAGATTCCCGGCTCCATTTCAGACTGTTGCAATACAAATAATGTAACCGACGTCTACAGCCTGCAGCTCAAACTGCACGTCATCCCCATCCCACAGTTGCTCCATGCCTCAGCCACTTGATTTAAGGGATTATGGAATTCTGGGAGAAACAGTCACGTCCGACAGGAAAGCAGGTCAGCGGTGGACAAGGTCCTCCAGAGAGGAAGCCAGGGGAGGAGCTGCCCTGGTGGCCACCTTGAGAACCAGCCATAGATGTGGAGCCCCTGCGCGACCCCCCCGCCGGTGTCCACAGCCAAGACAGACCCGAAATGAGACGCTTCTGTCCACTGTCCCTGTCCTCGTGCAGGAAACCCTGCTCGTGCTTCGTGTCAATGATTGTTGGACCTTTGATGTGAACTTTGAACCAACAGGACAAATGTGCTGCCTCTCAGGGGGGACACTGGGTGAGACACTGGGGGAGACACTGGGGGAGACACTGGGTGCTGTGGGACCGTCCCCACCTGTGAAGATCAAACAGGACACAGCCTTTATGACAGGGGGGCTGATCTAAAGCTCCCTGGCTGGACTGGTCACCCAAGAGGACATTATGGGAGGAAGCAAAGGTGTCCCAGATACAGAGGAACTCCCCCCCCCCACCCCCACCCCCGAGTCTGCCCTCCTTCTACCTTCCAAACATCTCAACGTCAAGTGTCCAGTTTGCAGCGTCCACCTGGTCACCAGAGCCACACCCACCTGTGGACCAGCAGCAGGACGGGCCACGGCTACAACCTGCTGCAGCGCTCGGCTCATGCTAACGCTAACGCTAACCTTCAGTGGCTGCCAGCTCATTTGGGGCCTGAAAGAGCTGAAAGGGGAGGGGGGGGGGGGTCCTGCAGCCTGGACCAGGTCCTGCTCCTGCTGCTTTGTTCTGTGAGGCTCCCCGCTGCACCCACCAGGACTCTGGGTATTAATAAGCTCCGGTAACACAACACGGCGGGGCTAAAAATATCACATTTACTTTTTGTTTGGAGCTCTCACACGCACACACGTGCACGCACATGCACGCACATGCTCGCACGGCGACACCCATATATGTAATTAAGGTGCCATGTGTGCGGACAGGCTCCACCGTGCGGCTGCCACCTGGTTAAATAAACCACATATGGAGATAACGTCCACGCTGGGCCGTAAAGTGTCCCCGTCCCCCACAGCAGGTCTCTCTGATGCTAACGCGTCCCAAACGTCCACATCCAAACGCCACATCTGTGTTTGCAGCCTGAATAGAGGCTTAATTATTGCTGCGTGCTGACGCTGCAGGTGGCCCCAGGTGAGGCGACCCTCGCGCCAGCTCCTTCCTGATCCTCCTATTTACATTTCTGGGCGCGGTTGCCTTTGTTTTCTCCGCTAGCACGGCGTGCGAGCGTCGACAGCGCCGCAGCCACAGCCTGGGACCCGTCCTTTAGGAGCAGAATGTGGCTGCGGCCTTTTTGGAAGGACTCCAGTGTTTGTAGTGCAGCTCTGCTTTGATAATAGGCCTCAGTATGTGTAAGAGTGCTGGGCTCCAGCCAAGGTACACAGCCTTTGCTAATAGTTAACAGAGTGGGCAAACAGGAGAAGGCAGCGGCACGGAGGTAGGTCAGATGCTCCGGAGTCTTCCTCCCTGGCTCCGCTTCGGCTCTTGGCGCCGTCCTTTGAGCCAGAACTCTCCAAACATGCGTTTGCCTCAGATTCATAAACACGCTGCTGACTCAGTCGCTTCCCTGGAACATCTGGAGGCATCTGCGTGTTCTTGGGGCCGACTGCCTTTGATCTTATTTGGCTGGGCTAATAAATGTTTTCCCTGCAATGTTAGCGTGTCCTGGTGAGTCCTGCGGATCAAAGTGACCCTGTGAGGACGCGGGAACGCATCTGGGCCGGCTCAGACCTCTGTGGACCCAAAGCTTCTGCTGGGAGCCGCCGTCCATCGGGTGGTTTGAAACGCCGAGGCTCGGCCGTCCCAAACCACCACCTGCCTTTTGATCCGGTCCCGGTGCAGGGACCAAGGGCGGCTGACGCTGGAGCCGCCATGATCCGTTTGATCTGGTCCGTGCTCCTCGCGGCCTACAGGAAGCCTGACTTTGGAGTGAGTGTAATACGCCGTTACGTAAACCCAGATGCAGATGATACTACCTTCCAGAGTCCCCGTCCAGGGTCAAGGCCACGCCAGCACAGAACCTCTTGAACGAGGGGAACGATCCCTCGCGGCCGGCTGACTTGAGACTTCGTTGGCCGTTCCCCCTGCTGGCCTTAAAACACCAGGGGGGCCTCTGGAGTAGCTCTCGGAGCACCCGGAATGGTGGACTGGCAGCATTCCTGCTGGGTGCCAGGGTATTTATTCGAACAAGAGAGGGAGGCACCGCCAGGGACCGCTTCTAATTAGGAACAGGCAGTCAGGGGGTCACAGTCAATTGGAACGGGTCTCTGGATACACAGCCTGGTCCTAGGGAGGTGGGGACACCAGGCCCAGAAGGTTTAGGTCTGGCTGTTTAAGCACCAGGGTCGCCGTGTGCCTGCGCTGGGTCACCTCTACCCACCGGGGGTGAAGCTAAAGCTAACAAAGGAACCTCCAGAGATGGTTTCCTTCAGAAAAGGCCAGACGCAGCGTTGTGTTGGACCACACGGGACCTGAAGCAGCAGCAGAGTGGTGGTCGTGGTGACCACCCGGTCCCATATCCTTCCACTCCATTAAATAGTCCACATGCTATCAAAGCTAGCTCTCCCGAGGAGTCATCAATCCAAATAATGTGCCAGTAATTCTCTATTGTTCCTGACTGTGTGGAGCCCGTGTGTGTCCCTGTGTGATAGAAATGCCTTTAAAACTGCGACACATGTTTTAGGGGTTGACTCCCCACGGTGGTGACGGTCTGGCCTGAACAGCACAAACGTGCACAGGCGACAAAAGAATCCTGCACACAAAACACAACGATCTCAAATAAAAGTGACAAGTGAGAGGCTCCGTAGTAGTTCCACCCCTCTGAACCTGAAACACTTCTGATCCTGTTGGTGGACAATGTTTGCTGCTTCCACCGGCAATAATTAACCTGCGTGTGTGTGTGTGTGTGTGTGTGTGTGTGTGTGTCCTGGGACATTGTCCCCTCCTCATCTACAGGCAGCTTCAGGCTGATTTTGCTCTGTAAAGCAGGAGACAGTGATGGAGGATAGAGTCAAACTAGCATGACTGTCTGAGAAGAAAGAGGCAGGAAGAAAGGAAAGGTCAGAAAGGGGACATGCTGGTGACTGGCTGGACGGGACCATGTGACTCGTGAAGACATAAAGCATTTTTGTCAGCAGCGTTATCTTCCAGGATCTCAGCTCACAATATGGCTTTTGTAGTCAGGCAGCACTGAAAGATCTGAGACACTTTGATCCTGCTTAATAGAGTTTGGTAAATGATCTCAGTATGGGAGCTCCACACACACACACGCACACACACACGCGTTGGAATCTCATCTATGATCAATGACCCGACCGCTCAAGCAGAAAAGTAGCAAATGTGCATTTAATTTGAAATATGAAGGCAAATAACTGCAGTTGTGCTGCTGCCAGGAGCCCAAAACAAGACATGATGGAGCCACGCTAGCCACGCTAGGAAGCGCCACAGCGGTGGGACGACGCGTTGAAGCTACCAGCGAGTTCCAGGCAGTCTGAAGAAGACGGGGCGGCTCCGGGAGAGGACAGGAAGTCTGAGGCGAGGGTTACCTTGGGCGGGAGGAGCCTCACCTGGCTAACAGGAGCACTTGCTTAAATGAGATCTCAAGTCATTAAGATCAAGTGGAGAGCAGGTCTGGACAGGCTCTGGTGTCAAGCTCCCAAGAACCGTGCCCCAGTGAGTTTGGGAAGGCAGGAACCGACAGAAAGGACATAAATCTGAGGACGGATCAACAGATGCCCGCTCACTTCCTGCTCACTGGAAAATCCCATTTCTGCCTCAAACATCTGGAAGAGAAGGGTCTACTTCTTCCAACCTGAGGCGACGCCACACCAAGATGTTCCAAAGGGCCGGTTCACCTTTATTACCCACCACAGCGAGGCCAGTTGGCCCTGTTGCCGAGCAACCGGAGATGCACACCTGTGTAGCGCCATCACCCAGGGAGCTTCGCTGCCACGGTCCGGGGTTTGTAATGTCGCCCGGTCACACCGGTGCGAGCGGGGCAGGTGGGCAACACGGACACAGCTTTATAGGAACATTTGCACCTGCGGGGGGAACTACCAGGACAGCTGGAGCTTCCACAGGTGACCCACAGCACCGGCGAGTCCAGGAAGAGCCAGAGATCAGCCAGCCAACGCTTCACATATGTGCTCGGGGCCCTGAACGCACCGTCGCCCCGCCCCGGCTTATTGCCAAGAATACAGACATCAAAGGGAAAGCAGCATTGTGCCAACACTCATATAGACACACACATGTGTGTGTGTGTGTTCTTTTGTTATCAGCGGTGACACACTCCTCCCTTCTAAAAGATGCAAGGCGACACAAAGTAAACAGTTCAGTTGACTTTGTAAATGCAACATCTTAAGAGGAGGGAGAGACGACATCACTCTTTCATCTCACCGAGCTGCAGGCTTTGATCTCAGCAGAGGAAGCGCCGTCCAGAACTAGGACCCCACCATGTGCAAGTGGGGGGGGGGGGGGGGGGGGCAGAGAATGTGGGACGGCGTCTAGACCGTGTGAGAGAGGCTGGGGAGCTGCAGTCCCTGGCCTGGGGGGTCTGGGGGGCCTGGGGGGCCTGGCGGGGCCTGGCGGGGCCTGGCTCCCAACAACAAAGGTGGAATCGCTGTAGAAGGGAGCAGATAGGTGACGCCTGGGGGAGTGGCCAGTGTTTCCTCTACCTGTCGCTCCTGCCCCTCCCCTAAATGCAACGGGGGGGGGGGGGGTGGGGGGGGGGGGGGGGGGGGGGGGGGGGTCGCTGAGGGCCATATGGAAATCTGAGCGTGTGGGAGCAGATCTGTGGGAGTGAATGTGAATCACCTCTGCAGCGGGCAGAAAAGTCTTCCCCTTCCGACCAGAACGGCGGCAGATCAAAGAAAAGAGCGGGAAAGCAGAGGGAAGCTGAGCTTAAAGCGGCTTGTGCGTGTGCCAGTGATGGCGGGGGCTAAAGGGCACGTGGGGACAGGCGACTGCTGCAGGTACCAGGGTCTAACGTGCACGTTGGGAGCAACAGCTGCTCTCTAAAGGCAGGATTCTGTGTAAATGATGGGTTGATAAAGGAGGCTCGAACACTCATGGCCGTAATTACAGAGGAATCCAAAATAACACAGCTTTAAAAGCTGACCCTAATTAGACAGTCATAGCGCCCCCTCCACGGTAATTCCTGCTTTCAACACAGCGTTAATGGAGAAAACAACGTTTCATTTCACTCTGGCACAGAGGAAACGCTCTTAATAAAAGCAGCTCTTTGCTCTCTCTTCCCAGCGTGCAGCTGCACGGCTGCTCCCTGCGACTGGACCGGGCTGAAATCAGAGCCCACGGCCATGATGTCAGCCCTGACCGGGCTGGGATTGGGTTGCAGCCATTATCTTTAACACAACAAGGTGGCTTATTCTGGAAGGCCTGGTATGCTGCAGCGACTCCAGACCCTGCTGGAGTAAAGGCTGAGCCACCACAGCTCCGAGAAGCACCTGATGCCAGCCACACCTGTGCTCCAGAGTGATTGATCTGCCTCCCAGAGAATCCAGTGTGCTCCAGAGTGATTGGTCTGTCTCCCAGAGAATCCAGTATGTTCCAGAGTGATTGATCTGCCTCCCAGAGAATCCAGTGTGCTCCAGAGTGATTGGTCTGTCTCCCAGAGAATCCAGTATGTTCCAGAGGGATTGATCTGCCTCCCAGAGAATCCAGTGTGCTCCAGAGTGATTGATCTGCCTCCCAGAGAATCCAGTGTGCTCCAGAGTGATTGGTCTGTCTCCCAGAGAATCCAGTGTGCTCCAGAGTGATTGATCTGCCTCCCAGAGAATCCAGTGTGCTCCAGAGTGATTGGTCTGTCTCCCAGAGAATCCAGTGTGCTCCAGAGTGATTGATCTGCCTCCCAGAGAATCCAGTGTGCTCCAGAGGGATTGATCTGCCTCCCAGAGAATCCAGTGTGCTCCAGAGGGATTGATCTGCCTCCCAGAGAATCCAGTATGTTCCAGAGGGATTGATCTGCCTCCCAGAGAATCCAGTGTGTTCCAGAATGATTGATCTGCCTCCCAGAGAATCCAGTGTGTTCCAGAGGGATTGATCTGCCTCCCAGGGAATCCAGTGTGTTCCAGAGGGATTGATCTGCCTCCCAGGGAATCCAGTGTGTTCCAGAGGGATTGATCTGCCTCCCAGGGAATCCAGTGTGCTCCAGAGTGATTGGTCTGTCTCCCAGAGAATCCAGTGTGCTCCAGAGTGATTGATCTGCCTCCCAGAGAATCCAGTGTGTTCCAGAGGGATTGATCTGCCTCCCAGGGAATCCAGTGTGTTCCAGAGGGATTGATCTGCCTCCCAGGGAATCCAGTGTGTTCCAGAGTGATTGATCTGCCTCCCAGGGAATCCAGTGTGCTCCAGAGTGATTGATCTGCCTCCCAGAGAATCCAGTGTGCTCCAGAGGGATTGATCTGCCTCCCAGAGAATCCAGTGTGTTCCAGAGGGATTGATCTGCCTCCCAGGGAATCCAGTGTGTTCCAGAGTGATTGATCTGCCTCCCAGGGAATCCAGTGTGTTCCAGAGTGATTGATCTGCCTCCCAGGGAATCCAGTGTGTTCCAGAGTGATTGATCTGCCTCCCAGGGAATCCAGTGTGTTCCAGAGGGATTGATCTGCCTCCCAGAGAATCCAGTGTGCTCCAGAGGGATTGATCTGCCTCCCAGAGAATCCAGTGTGCTCCAGAGTGATTGATCTGCCTCCCAGAGAATCCAGTGTGCTCCAGAGTGATTGATCTGCCTCCCAGAGAATCCAGTGTGCTCCAGAGGGATTGATCTGCCTCCCAGAGAATCCAGTGTGTTCCAGAGTGATTGATCTGCCTCCCAGGGAATCCAGTGTGTTCCAGAGTGATTGATCTGCCTCCCAGGGAATCCAGTGTGTTCCAGAGTGATTGATCTGCCTCCCAGGGAATCCAGTGTGTTCCAGAGGGATTGATCTGCCTCCCAGAGAATCCAGTGTGCTCCAGAGGGATTGATCTGCCTCCCAGAGAATCCAGTGTGCTCCAGAGTGATTGATCTGCCTCCCAGAGAATCCAGTGTGTTCCAGAGTGATTGATCTGCCTCCCAGAGAATCCAGTGTGCTCCAGAGTGATTGATCTGCCTCCCAGAGAATCCAGTGTGTTCCAGAGGGATTGATCTGCCTCCCAGAGAATCCAGTGTGCTCCAGAGGGATTGATCTGCCTCCCAGAGAATCCAGTGTGCTCCAGAGGGATTGATCTGCCTCCCAGAGAATCCAGTGTGTTCCAGAGGGATTGATCTGCCTCCCAGGGAATCCAGTGTGTTCCAGAGTGATTGATCTGCCTCCCAGGGAATCCAGTGTGTTCCAGAGGGATTGATCTGCCTCCCAGAGAATCCAGTGTGCTCCAGAGGGATTGATCTGCCTCCCAGAGAATCCAGTGTGTTCCAGAATGATTGATCTGCCTCCCAGAGAATCCAGTGTGTTCCAGAATGATCTTTATTATCGAGGAACACAAACAGCGGCAACAGAAGGGGAAGCAGGTAAAACACCTGTGTTCCTCCACCTTCCTGCAGGAGGGGACACAGGAGCACCCCTCCCCCACCTGTCCACACGCTCGCTCAGAGGAGATGGAATAGTTTGGTGGTGATTAAACCCTCCACAATAATTATGAATATGTTACCTGCTGTACATGCTAATGTGAGGTGGAATTACATAAATATTCCACCAAGATTCATTTGAACTGATTCCAGGTGACTTTTCTACAAACATTAACATCAAGAGTTCTGGAAAAGACAAACAGACACATGCACACAGTGCGTTAGCAGCAGCAGCAGCTACAGCAGCAGCAGCTACAGGCAGCAGCAACAGCTACAGCAGCTGCCTACGCAGCAGCTACAGCTACAAGCCAGCTACAGCAGCAGCAGCTACAGCAGCAGCAGCAACAGCTACAGCAGCAGCTACAGCAGCAGCTACAGCAGCAGCAGCTACAGCAGCAGCTACAGTAGCAGCAGCTACAGCAGCAGCTACAGCAGCAGCAGCTACAGCAGCTACAGCAGCTACAGCAGCAGCAGCTACAGCAGCTACAGCAGCAGCTACAGCAGCTACAGCAGCAGCTACAGCAGCAGCAGCTACAGCAGCAGCAGCAACAGCTACAGCAGCAGCAACAGCTACAGCAGCAGCAGCTACAGCAGCAGCTACAGCAGCAGCAGCTACAGCAGCAGCTAAGCAGCAGCCAGCTACAGCAGCAGCAGCAACAGCTACAGCAGCAGCAACAGCTACAGCAGCAGCAGCTACAGCAGCAGCAGCTACAGCAAGCTAGGCAGCAACAGCTACAGCAGCAGCTACAGAGCAGCAGCACAGCTACAGCAGCAGCTACAGCAGCAGAGCAGCTACAGCAGCAGCAGCTACAGCAGCAGCAGCAACAGCTACAGCAGCAGCTACAGCAGCAGCAGCTACAGCAGCAGCTACAGCAGCAGAGCAGCTACAGCAGCAGCAGCTACAGCAGCAGCTACAGCAGCAGCAGCAGCAGCAGCAGCTACAGCAGTAGCAGCAGCAATACTGTGGAGAAGCCCTGAGGAGTGGAGGCCAGCCTGTTATCTCCTGAGGAGATAGGGAAGTTGGGCAGGAAATCTAGCAGGGGGGGGGGGGCACGGGCCCATGTGGGAAGTGCAGTGTAAACAGTCTGTGTTTTTTAATCAGCCCAGCTCATGTTGAGAACTGGACACACTTTGATGTTCTCCCTCAGCACCCCCCCCCCCCCCCCCCCCCCCCCCCCACACACACACACACACACACACACACACACACACCCCTCCCATGATCCCAAGCAACTGTGCTGAGCCTTTTGGGGAAACATGTTGATACCAGCCCCAGTGTGTGGCGGGACGGCGGAGATACGGAGCGGCCGAGGGACAATGGGAAGGAGGCGAAGGAATGTGAAGTGGTGCAGGGTTCGCTGCTCCTCAGCCTGACCAGCTCTTATTGGAAGTGATGGCCTTCAAGAGCCGTCAAGGGTCACCACAGAAGAGCATGAAGGGAAGGACACCGGGGGGTTCTAATGATAGCTTCTGCTTCAGTCCAAGTCCTTCCCTCAACGGTTCACACACTGTCGAGAGCTCCTGGACATTAGCGGTGGTTATAACCCCCCCCACTGGAACATCTAGTGCCAGTCTGGCTCTGAAAGGTCCTTAGTTCGTTACTACAGACAGTCAATTGACTCTGTGGAAGAAGAGTGATCAGAAATCCCTTCCTGCAGGCTATCTCTGAGGTCATCTGGAGACCTTAGCTCAGAAGCCATGGTAGAGCGTCACGTGCACCGTGCACGGCGTAGAATATAAGCCAGGACGTAAAACGTGCAGAAGCAGCGAGGACCTGTTGGAACAGGCCTGCACGGCACAACCTCCTCTTTCAAAGTGAAAAGAGCCTGAGAGGAGAGAGTCCCACCAAATAGGTCTCGACGCTTCTCAAGGAACCAGAAAGATATCAGACGCATCTTCATCAAATCCCTGCTGGTCTCAGCTAAGTTCCTGTTCCTGATCAATCATCCTGTTACCAGCAGGGCAGCTCAGGCCAAGTCAGCAACAACATCTAGACAAGAGACCAATCCCTTTGGAAGAGAGGAGAATAAGCATGGATTCAAAGCAGGAGGTCACAACAGACGTTTGGTCCAGGACCAGAGTTCTGCTGGTGCCGCCCCTCGGAGGAAGGTACGACTCTGCCGTGCCTCCGGGGTCTTCATGCTCCAGGAGCCTTCGTCCAGCCCTGAACCCCAGCTACGGTTTCAGAAAACTGTCTAAACGTTGCAAAAGTGTTCAACAGTATCAGTTTATTACGCCGTGTGTCGGAAAAGGAAGCTTCCAAAAATAACTGAGAAAACAACTGAGAAAACAACTGAGAAAACAACTGAGAAAACAACTGAGAAAATAACTGAGAAAATAACAGAAAACAACAGAGAAAACTGAGAAAATAACTGAGAAAACAACTGAGAAAATAACTGAGAAAATAACTGAGAAAATAACAGAAAACAACGGAGAAAACTGAGAAAATAACTGAGAAAACAACTGAGAAAACAACTGAGAAAATAACTGAGAAAATAACTGAGAAAATAACAGAAAACAACAGAGAAAACTGAGAAAATAACTGAGAAAACAACTGAGAAAATAACTGAGAAAATAACAGAAAACAACGGAGAAAACTGAGAAAACGACTGAGAAAACGACTGAGAAAACGACTGAGAAAACGACTGAGAAAACAACTGAGAAAACAACTGAGAAAATAACTGAGAAAACAACTGAGAAAATAACTGAGAAAGGCCTGAAAGCTGAGCGAGGTGGAGGTTCATCCCCAACTGATGTGCAGCTCAAATATTCCACAACTCCTGATGGAGCCATCTAGGGAAGAAGCTCCTTAGGTGTGTGTGTGTGGGTGTGTGTGTGTGTGTGTGTGTGTGTGTGTGTGTGTGTGTGTGTTTGATCCCATTGGGCTCCAGACAGGAGTCAGAAGGAGGACACAGCACGTCTGCTCGTGGCCCAGGTGAAGCTAGCAGCTACCGATACCGAGCCATGGAGACACCCTTACCTGCATTAGTTTCCCCTCTGCTTGCCCAGCGCTTCCCTCCCACGAAACACCCCTTCCAGGATGATGGGCTTCCCCGACAGATTGTGATTCAGCAGTGTCACCTTGATGACGGCTCGGTGGGCCTGCCGCCTCGGACTCCGGGCCCGGCTGGCCCAGCACCACCTGCAGGGCCGCATGAGCAGCCACGGCCAGAGCGCGGCCAAGCAGCGGGGATGGGCGCTCATGGCCTCGGCTGCAGCGGCGGTGCCCGGCCGCACATGGTGGACTCTAAAGCAGGCAAGCACCGCGGCGGGACCGGAGGGAGGGAGGCTCCGTCTTTATGTGTTCCGGCGTCTCCTCTTCCGCCCTACACGACAGATGGGACAGGAATACAAGCTCGAAAGCTCGGGGCGTCCATAGCAACTCACGCGTAAAGTTCCGAAACTTCCATTCAGCACGTTACTCAAACAGACGCACGGCCGTGCGCGTCGCTGCGCACATGAAGCGCAGCGCAGCGCCGAACAAAACTGTCCTCGGATCCAAAAAAGATCCGCCTGGGTGCGTGTCGGGCTTTGGCGCTTGGTCTCCGTGGACCGACCCCCGTCCCGACAGGAGGGTTCTGGTCGGGGCCGAGCTGCTGTGATCCGCAAGGGCAGGTCCCGGCACCGGCAGCAGCAGCAGCAGCAGCAGCAGCAGCTTCCCCGTCGCACTAAGGTTCCAGCCCAGGCCAGTCGCTGCACCTTACCATCACATGTTGCCACCGAAACACGGCTCGTCACGCACATCCTACGGGCGCCACATTTGCGGGATTAATCCAAAAACGTCCAGCGCCGCGTCGTGAACTTCAAAGTCTGGCTTGCAGTTTGCCGACGGAAAGTTAGAGAGCATGCTGGAGGACTGGCGCGCCACCAAGTTGGGGAACGAGCTCACGGCCAAGGAGTTGCGAAAAAAGACTCCTCGGAGGACTGGCTGGATCCCGTGCGGCGGTGGATCCGCTGGATCTAATGATTAACCACAGCGACGGGGCCAGCGTCGCGCTTCGATTCTAATTGAACTTGGTCCCCAAACAGAGCTGTGCCGAACTTCCGCTGGCTTTTTTCTCCATTCCCATAAGATACTAGGAGCTTCTCCCTGAACGCCGCTGCGCCAAATGAGAGTCGGACCTCCAGAAAACTGCGCCGAGGCGTCTGAAAGCAGGACCCGACAGGCGACCAGCTGCGAATCCAACCCGAGGGGGGGCCTGTCTGATCCTGGCCACGGCTCCAAGTCGCTGAAGAGGCGAGACGCCGTTACAACAGGGTCCCAACGAGTCCCCTGACCCGGACTGTCTGGTACTCTGCCTCCCCAGAGTCCTCATTGACGGTCTACCTGCTCGCTGTCCGGCTGCCTTCACGGCGGGTCGGAGAATCCAGACGGCGCAGAGCGGAAGACTCGGAAACTTCCGAGTTGTACTTGAAGGCCACACTGAGGTGCCGAGAGTGCGGCTGCGTTTGAAAACCCAGCGGGTGGCTCCCCCTAGCGGGCAGGATCCGGCATGACAGGCAGGCAAAGACCAAGACAGAAAAACATTGCTGTAAACAATGTCTGACAGGACAAAAATGATTTACAGACTGTAAATAATAACCTAGTGATTAATGTAAACTAGAGGAATAGATACGGTTAGAAAATTCCCCGGGCACCTGTGAATGATACATTCTGCTGTCACCAGGGCTGCTCTTATTACCGGTCATTTTGATATTAATATTAGAATATTGGCATGTTAATGAGTTGACATGGGTTCATCTTCAGATACAGGGGTAGCCATTAGCTTTATCCTGCTTGGATTAGGAAAACGTCAGTAGCCTGAGAACTTTGTGCCTCAGTCTTACGCGCTTTGCTGACTCTGCAGCGCCCCCTATGTTCGTGTAGCACACACACAGTTCACACACCGATGAGATCACCCTGCCCTGAAGTCTGACCTGGGGTCATACCGAGCTGTTTATCATCTGTAAATCATTCAGGGATGGCCATGAGTTTTGAGGATTAGCACCAATGAAAAACACCCCTGAAACATCTGCCAGGGAACGAGAAACCCGGAGAGAAAAGAAGAGAGAGAAATGGATGGAGTCAATGAGGCTCGTCACATTCTCCAGAAACG